>NW_027118108.1:0-138952 GCF_038497915.1 Lipomyces doorenjongii | reverse complement strand
GGAGGACGACCGCCAGGGTTCCGTCGATGATGCTGGCAGTGGTTAAGGAAGCTGTCTGCATCTTTTATTCGGTTGGCCGAAAATGTCAACCATACTGCGACACTATATACAGAGTGCGTGGCTGCAAATATCAAGGAATAAGTGGAGATCGGAAATAAATGCAATTATTATGTATTATTCATTAATGGCAGCATGAGATGTATCTATACGGCATTTCGAGGCTACTTGAAATTCTATGGCCCCCGAATTCTAAGTCAACTTTTGCATCATCTGTTGCTGCATATATATATATTAACCAAACCCCCCGAATCTATATTCCGTGTATGCCTCTATTAAGTTCAAACCTGGTTATCCGACTTCTCTAGTATCCCTTGGCCTTATCAACCAAGTTGGTAACTGGCTTTCCCGCTCTCAACTGCTTGATATTATGAATAGCGATGTTAGTCACCCGATTCTCGTATCCAACGCAATGCCCACTAATATGCGGTGCAATCGAAATGTTATTGACCGACCAGAGCTTGTGTCCATCAGGCAACGGCTCCGGGTCCGTGACATCGAGCGCGGCACCAGCAATAAGGCCGCTCTCAGCGGCCTCGATTAAGTCATCGGTGTCGATAAGTCCACCTCGAGCAATATTGATAATGTAAGCGCCTTTTAGTTTCGCAAGAGTCTTCCTATTTATGATTTTAGCCGTTTCGGGTGTGAATGGCGCGGAAACAACGAGGACGTCGATGCCGGAGCTGAAGAAGTCATCGAGCTCCTCGACGCCGGTATACCATTTTTCAGGAATACTGCCGTCTGGGTCACCGCTATTTGGAACCGCGACCTCGACGCGCTCCTTCTTGGGTGGAGACGAGAAGGAATGTGCCACGACTTTCATGCCCAGGGCCTTCGCCACGCGGGCAGTTTGTCGGCCAATTGCTCCGTAACCGAGGACACCCCTATGCATATGGTATTAGACAAATTCTGTCACATAGAGGTAGTAGAGGGAGCTCACAATGTGCGACCGAACTGATCGATTACTGGCCTCGGAAACTCTGAGTCGTCGCCCCAGCGAGCCTCAGCTTGCCATTTTGGATATAGATGCGAATTGTGGAAGAACGTCAACATCATGAGGATAACCCATTCACTGATAGCAGGTCTCCAATGCAATTGTTAGTAAGACATAGAAATTGGTACCAAACAAAAGGACTTACCCATGTGTGCCACTAGCAGTCGCATAAATGACATTATCAGTCGCACGATAAAACGGCAGATTGTGAAGCTGATTGCTCCCGGCCGAGAACAGCTGGACGTACTTCAAGTTGGGAGCAGCCTCTGGAGATGGCGGAAGCGTTTTTCCGGTCATGAGCACGGTCGTGCGAGCCCATTCCTCGGCCGTAATTTCTCGAGCTGGGTCGCTGCGGCCACCGTAACCGACGCCGGGAAGGATTGTGAGGGACGCAACGAAGGGCAGTTCGCGGAAGGCTTCGTACGCTTTTGCGCTGAACCCGGCAGGGTTGATGACGAGGATGTGTTCTTCGGAAGTGATGGTCATTGCTGACAGATAAGTTATGCGATTTATTGACTAAATGAAATCAGACAATGGGAGCCTATGAAGTGGGATTTTAATGCACGAATGTGAGAATGAGATGGGAGGATGAGCAGTACGAAAGAGAAATTCCGGAGGAAAGCACCGCACAAGTTGCCAGGATGTCAGAATAACTACTTATGTGTCTGGAAGGGCCCGATTGCTCATATAGTTAGCTCAAGTTAGCCGGCCGCAGACGGCGATGCGGCGCGTTGTGCGCTTTGGCCGTGAATGGATTCCCGACGGAGCGGCGAACATTCAGAGAGGACCCTGTTTCGTCGCCAAACCGGCCCAGGCCTAGAGATTCTTGTCGGACTTACCGATAGCCTGCAAAGTCCGAACCCGTCCAGCGGCAAAATGGAAGATGTTATATATACATGACAGATGACAACGTCAACAATTGGAGTCGTAGAGCATAAATTAGTAACAATTGTTGCCGATGTAGTGCAAAAATGCTTAGTTCGAACTTGCAGCAGGGCAAATTTCACTTAACGCAGCGTTTCGTCAAAGCCGCCAATAAATAACATAATGCGACAATCACGTCAGAGCGATTCAATTCACGACTGAGAGCCGAGAAACGTTAACCAAATGCACGCGCTAAGCTAGGACCTATTAGCTATCGTAGCGGCGGGCCCCGTGGCAGCGATCCGAATACGAGCCTGAGGATACCCTATGTAATTTTTTGTGAAGCGCGGATTACGCCAAATACGGATGTCGCTTGCAGAATGAAGCACAAAAATAATGACGGAATCTGCAGGGGCGCGGGCATTTGTCAATAGTATTAACATGTACATTACATATTCGCATGGACAATATAGTGGTTAACTAGTCTAATAATGATTTCTAGAATGATAGGCCGGTGGAGAGATGACAGGGATCGCCCGGGCGGCAAGACTCGGCAACGAAATCCGCCCGTTGACGGGTCAGATTGGCCACCACGTGGGCGATCTGCCTGGGTCTCCACCAGCTGAGCAACTCAACATGCGCGCCGCAAAGATGCTAACCCGGAGAGCAATTAAGTCGGGCCAGTATGCCTAACTGAACTGGCTGGTGAGTAGTGAGTGAGTCTGGACCCGTCAGCGGATGTTTGGTCATCTTCTCGGCCCCTGCGTCCCGCTACTTTAAAGTTGACAAAAGGCAAAATAATGGACTGGCGGCTGCGCATTGAGCTGAGCTGAGCCGATAACCAGCTTGTCTGGGTCTGTCCTATTTACTACCTACATTCCCCACCAACGAAGGTAGCTCCTCAGGTGCCCCGGTTTGCCAGTCGTTGACATCCTGCTTCACATCCGCGTCAAAAATAATGTCCTACGTGCAATTACCTACGCCACCGGCTGAGCCTCTAACAGTACTAGGTGCGGTGTGTTCCCGTGAAAACACGACCTCTCTAGACAGTCTGCCTCCTCTCATCCTGGGTGGCGCGCAGTTCAATTATCAGTATAACGACGACCCATACAGGCTTCCTGCCAAAGACATCATTCGGCACTGTTTCGAAGCGGGTGTCTGCGCCATAGGTATGTAATTACTATGAAATGCCAAATTTCAGCGCTCACAAATATTGATTACAGATACATCGGCTTACTACGGCCCATCCGAGATTCTAATAGGCGAGGTGTTGGCCGACCCCGAGATCGCTGCATTATATCCTCGCGAGACGTATTACATTATTACAAAAGCTGGAAGGATTAGTGAAAGTACATTCGACTACTCCCCATCGTGGATGCGGCAATCAGTCGAGCGTAGTCTCAAGCGCTTGCACACAGACTATCTCGATGTTGTGTATGCCCACGACGTGGAATTCCTCGCTCTTGAGGACACTCTACCCGGCATTGCGGAATTATTCCAGATGAAAGAAGAGGGAATCATTCGCAATGTGGGAATATCAGGATATCCAGTCCCGGTACTGGTTACTCTGACCAAGCTTGTTCGCCAACGTCTGGGCAAGACCATCGATATTGTGCTCTCGTATTCCAACTTCACCATCCAAAATCGACGGCTGAAAAACTCGCTGGAAGAGTTCTATGCTGCTGGTGTGAAGAAGGTGCTCAATGGGAGCCCGCTCAGCATGTCGCTGCTAAGGTCACAGCCCCCACATGCGTTCCATCCTGCCAGCCCGGACCTGAAGCGCCGGGTCGCACTAGCGGCGAAGCACACAGCATCCAAGAACGTTGAACTCGCAGACTTGTCTATGAGGTATGCACTCCGGAATTGGCAAGGTACAACGGTGGTTGGATATAGTTCGCTATATGAAGTCAACGCCGGCATCCAGGCATACTGGGAGAGTCAAAATAGAGAGATCACAGCTGAAGACGAAGAGCTCGTTCGCGAAGTGCACGAGATTTTGGGGCATGGGCTCGATGAAGTGTGGACCTCTGGGTTAAAGGAGAACTATGAATATATTCTATAACGTATTCGTGGCCGCATTCGAGCCGTATTCGAGAGCTGGATATATAGATTTGTATATACCAAATGTCTTGCTTTGCTTTAGATTTGAGTCTTGGTTCGCTAAATTGATTTGGTCTTGTATAATGGGGTCTCTGTAAATAGTTAACAAGGGAGGCGGTTTTCTTGTGTATTGTTGACTCATAATGCTTTGTATCTTGCATCTGATTGGATTTGTTTAATATACGATATAGGAGAGTAGCGAAACATGTAATCGCGCAGAATTATGTTCATTATAATTAAAGTCATTGATCGCCGTTAGGCGTCAATGATAATCTGTATACCACCCGCCGTCTTACCACATGCCGATCATTCTGTAACCATATATCGTCCGAGCGCATCGATTGTACACATATAATATATATACGTGCTGCTATAATAACCTGTAATCTATTGCGGCACCATGATTATACACAAAGGGGCTATGCATGTCGCAATGAAGACATGTCTCAGATCTATCGCCAGAGCTAGGAAGATCAGCCTATTCAT
The DNA here is from genome assembly GCF_038497915.1 of Lipomyces doorenjongii. NCBI lineage: Eukaryota > Fungi > Ascomycota > Lipomycetes > Lipomycetales > Lipomycetaceae > Lipomyces > Lipomyces doorenjongii. The sequence continues at coordinate 134,451 of NW_027118108.1, read as the reverse complement.
ACATCCTCCGCCATTTAGGCACTACTTAATCAGTAATAGCCGACTCGTCCTCAATCCGAAATTTTTCTAATTCTTTCTTTAAGTGGTCGATCTCGCAATCCTTATCACTCAGCGCGCGCATCATGTCGGCAACACGTTTCTTCAATGATTCGTTCTCTTTGCGTAAGCCGGTTAGATATAAATCCTCCGCCGAGGACAACCCTGACGTCGATCCGAAACTCCGTCGCGAGCTTCGCCGTGATGATGACGATAGGGGTTGTGCAGATGGTGGCTGCATTGACGAAGACGATGAAACCGATGCCGAGTGCGCCATGTGTGAAGTCCCAGCATTGGGTGTCTGGGCGGCATCCTCTGAATCCGACACTGCGCTCGCGGCAGAGGCAAGTCCATATCCTGCAGATCTCGACGACGCGCGTCGCGACAACGACGAGCTGGATGAATCCGTCCGTCTATGATGCGGTGATCCCGGAACTAGCTGTATCGGTGACCTGGCGCGCGACTGATGCTGATGCTGCTGTTCCTCTCTTAATAACGACAGTTCCCTTTGTAATCTATTCACGATGGCCTCTTGTTCTTTTTCCAGTGCGTCGTAAATCTGGACAGACGACGGCTGCGAGGGAAGACGAACCGGCATGTGTGGCTGTGGTTGTAAAACAGGCTGATCTTGCACCGTCGAAGCACTTGTCGTGGTAGAATGTAGCGAATGAAAAGACGTCCGACGTGAGGACGCGGTAGATGACGAGGGCGATGGGGATGACGGACTCTGTGGTCGTGCTCTGCTTGTGGAAGATGTGTTGTTCATTCTGAGTATGTGTTTATTATGTCACGGACACTGACAAGGACACGAGATCGGAGTGGGATATGACGCTTGTGACGACGTGTTCGATGTCTGGTGATGAACAGATCAATGCACGCGCGGTCATGGTGCACAGCCACGTTTGGGATGAAAAGGGGAAGGCACTGCCACCGCCGCATGTCATCACTTTATGAGTAATAACTCTACAAGATTTATCGCCGCTATCATACTCGAGATAGTTTCAACGACTTTCATGACCTGTTCAAACCAATTGTGGTAAAGCGTGTACATTCCATACCTGATATCAGATATTCAAAACGAAAGGCATCAATGCTTAAGGTTTAGGGCATGCAGGTCTCAAAAGGTTATTCATATGAGGCACAATTTAAATGCATCCATTATTTACATTACATGAAATATACCACTGAGCAAGCAATGCCTAGATCACCAAGTACACGAATTTCGACTATCATTCAGTTGTCACCAAGTATATACGAATTTTGGAATCACGAATCACGACTTCCTCGCAAAGCTAACCTGACTTTGTAACCCATTTAATACCGGCTCGTGTTGATATTGCCAGAACAGCATCTCCATAAAATATGCATATTATTCGTAATTATTCGTAAATCCTAAATAGTACTAACATTTTACATCTCGCAGCAACACCAGACGCCTCATATTCTCCGCGCGTATCGAGTTTCTCCGAAAGTCTAGTAAATCGCGGCCACTATTAAACAGTATTTCTACTGACATCCCACAGGCTGGTATCATATAGTAAAATAACTCCGGCGGCCGCTGCCATTCGCGGATATTCATCACTTCTTCTCCACAAAGAGAATAGCCAATTTTCTACCACTACAACTTCCATCTCCAAAGACCCGGTCGAGGTGAGATACAAAATCGTTGCAAACACGCTTCTCTAGACGGGCGTCTAAGAGTAAAGTTTAAACAAGACGACGCGATAACGCTTTCTGTCGATTGGCTCTACCCTAACCTTAATTACGAAGCGAATACGAATGAGACCCCAAACCAATAGTCGAACACGAATATGAGTCGCGCCAAAAAGTGGAATAGGATTATACGAATAAGCAACATCTTTATTCTGCAGCCGTAGTCCGAAGGTCACTTAACGAAAAACTAAATTAAGTGAACCGTTAATCCATACTAAGTAAACGGTGTGTTCTAGGTGTGAGAAGTTGGGAGGTTTGTGATTTTGTTAGCAACTTGACCAAAACACAGCCGATTTCCAAAATCCCTGTTAATTTAGATTCAGCATGTGGCTACGCAGAAGGATCGTCGCCCGATTTCGATATTCGTGCTGTAGCGCCCTCATCATGTAAACAGTAATCAGTGTCCGTAAAGTTCAGGGGGAGGATGGCAGAAGATAGAGTTTCCGACAATCCGATCCTCCGCAGCGGCGCAGTCACGTTGTATTTGGATATCAAAGGTATTTATTGACAGCATCACCTGCCCTTAATCTCGGTCAGCATCGCCTATGTTCAACATGTCCCGCCAGCGCACTATTTTAATCACTGGCTGCTCCGAGGGCGGCCTGGGTGACGCCCTCGCGCGTGCTCTCCACCAGCATGGCCAGCGTGTCATCGCAACAGCACGGAACCCGGCCAAGATGGCTCACTTCGGAGAGCTGGGCATCGAGACTCTCACTCTCGACGTTCTCTCGCCGGCGTCCATTTCCATGTGTGTCGCAGCGGTTGCGGAGAAAACAGGCGGTGCCCTGGATATGCTCATCAACAATTCCGGGGGTGGTTATCCAATGCCATTGACTGATGCCGACCTCGATGCGTCACGCCAATTGTTCGAACTGAACGTCTGGGCCGTGCTCGCAGTCACTCAAGCGTTTGTCCCGCTACTGTTAAAGTCCGAACATGGGGCTGTCATTGCAAACAATACGTCCGTCGCATCCGTGGTGCCAATGCCGATGGGAGGCATCTACAGTGCGAGCAAGGCCGCCGCGGCGATGCTGACCGAGAATCTGCGCATCGAGCTTTCACCATTTAACATCAAGGTTGTCGATCTGAAGACTGGAGCCGTGAAGACCTCATTTTTTAATAATCAGATCGGTGGTGCGAAACCGTCGTTGCCCAAGAGCAGCATTTACAACGTCGCGAAAGCCGATATCGAGAAGGTTCTGGCAGGTGCATCACTTGAGAAGGACACGGTCGATCGTGACCAATGGGCGCAACAGGTGGTGGCAGATTTGCTTTCGAAGTCGCCGTCCGCGCAGATCTGGAAAGGCGGGAGTGCGTTTCTTACGTGGTTCTCGAGAAGGTTCTTGCCATTTACCTTTCTGGACAGCACGTTATTGCAGATCGGGGCCCTGGATGTGGTCAAGAAGAATCTGTGCAGTGTTCAGTCCAGCTGATGGGTTTCAGATAGGCCATCGTTATTGTACTGTCTTTATTACCCTTATAAGGGTAATTAGTCCAAAATACGACTGAAACTTTTCAAAAAGTCCAAAATACTATTTACCCTTATAATTAACTGTTAGCTATTTCTTTAAATGGGTAAGTACACGCCGGAACTATCCATAGGCTCGAGGTCTCAAATCAAGCAAACAAATTAAGGACAAAAAGTATAATATGAAGACACTGCACAAACGAAGAACAGGATCCAAGCCAAGACTTAACCAAGTCAAGTCCCACGCCAGTCACACGCACGCTTCAGGGGAGATCCCTTGTACTAACGCTGTTCCAGACTCTGACATTCAAGCCTGTCCACCGCTTAGCCCTACAATTGAAGCTCTAAGGTAGTAGGGATCCTCATCGATACGCTTCCGAACCTCGCCTGTGGATATTTCTTCGACGTCCCACGCTGCCCAAACGAAGCGGCCATGAAGAAATGCAGCTTCCTTCGTGGTAGCCCAGACTGCAAATGCACCACAAAGTTCATCTAAACCGGGCCAAATAAAGTTGTCAGCGTATATCATAAATGCAAATCTCTGAAGGACGAAAGGAGTATCTCACCATTATCGAACTGCTCCGGAGACACAGGCAGACCCATTGACTTCCATGAATCATTATAAACGACTCCAGGATGGAAGCTAATGACCTGCATTTTCTCGGGCGGGACATTCTGAGCAATGAGCTGGAATAACAGTGTCCCAGCCATTTTAGTAAGAGTGTATGCTGGGCGAACAGCTACTCCAGGATGAGTTGTCATATATATCGCCTGAGTCGACACGTTGACCAGGAACTGTGAGCTTGAGTGATCAGACATATCCGTATCTTCTAGGATCGCGGAATCAAGGGAGACCGAAATAGAGAGAGAACACTTACCTTTTGTTTCTCACCCCCCTGGGAGTAGAACTTCTCTGTGAAATACAGTGGAGACTTGGCGTTTACCTCAAATTGAGACCAGACTTCGTCTGCGCCAAGCTCGAGGATCGGCTTAGGTTCCGTGAACTTGGCCGCATTGGCGACAAAGACGTCAACGGTAATGCTTTGGGCCGCGAGGTCGCTCCAGAACACCTCGACCTCAGGTAGGTTGACAACATCACAAGTACGGGTGACGATCTTCGTATTGGTGCCGGAAGCTTTCGCCTCTTGCTCGAGGCTGGAACCAGCCGTTGCCAGCACATCAGGACGACGACCGATAATGAGGACAGTGTCTGCCGAGGCCCGGACAAAGGATCGAGCAATAGCATAACCAACACCGGTACCGCCGCCAGTTATTAGTGCGACTCGTCCAGCCTGACTCAGCTCGGGTCTCGAGGGCAATATAGCAGGGTATGGCTCCCGGTGGACAGTCTTCGTGACATTAGTCTGAAAGAGCTGCTTGACCAGTTGCTCCAAATCTGACATGGTTAGGCAGTAAGAGTGAGGCTGTCTTGGACTGTCTAGACGTGCAATTCAACAAGTAAAGTTTGCCTAGAGAAACGAAGCCAGGCTAATATCAAGTCAGTGCTTGCGGAAGTGTTTCTCGTTCCTATAGCCAGAAGAGTAGATGGCATGGCGATGGATTTATATTAGCGATTAGTAGTTACATATGATCCTTGAGGGAAGTCTCGAGTCCCTAGTTACCGACAATTACGCACAAGGAACAAGAAGTCCCGCTGCCTACTTCCATCAGGGGCTGCGATTCTTCTAATTCAGTGGCGGCGACCACCCTAAAACGGATAACTTCCGCAGACTAAAATTATTTACCTGGAGAGCTTTGCAGGGTTGTTTTTTAAGTGTAGAGTGGCTGTGTGGGAACTTGAAAAGATGTCGCGCCGCGTTAGTACCCTAAAATAGTCTCGGGAGTTGCGATCAAGGGAAAACTCTAATTCAGCGGCGGTGACTATCCCAAAACGGATAGCTCCCGCATTGTGAGGTATTTGTAGATACAATCTGAATAATCCAATCGTAACAAACCCGCACGTTTATCAACCTTTCCTACAGATTGTCATAGCCACCATCCGCACAATCATGGCCAGGGTCTTGGAAACTAAAGCATGTAACGCTTGCGCAATGGCAAAGCGGAGGTGCGGAAAGCAGACTCCGGACTGCCTGAGGTGCAGGAGACGGGGCATCGAGTGTACGTATCCTCCAACAAAGCCGACTTGCTTCGTCCTTTGCGGAGGAGACGACACATTCCCGGTGGAGCACGACATCTTGCCGTACAATCCACAGTTGTCCGCATACTCCCCCGGCATTCAGACTAGAGGAGCTGATGATGCGACGCTGTCTCTGGGGCTAGATTTCCCCGAACTCTCTAGTGGTCTCGTTGATAATCAGCTAACTTCAAGCTGGTTTACTACCCTAGAGACCTGGAAAATCAATCGTTTTCCACAAGCGGAGCAAAACTTATCCGGTATCATAGACCTGAAGCGCCATATCAGAACGATTCATCGGTGGCTTACCCAATGGGTTGAGAAAGGAAGCAATCCCTTTATCCACTCGCGGCTGTATCGGAATCGGTTTCCCCGGTGTGTCCAGGATGCATATACGGCTCTGTCATGCTACCTTCACAAGACGGCATCAAATGAGCAGACTATTTTTCAAATCATCGCCGACCGTGCTAAGCAGTTAGTACAAAACGGCATTCCCTCGGCAGACTCATCGCTAGAGAATATAAGCACGAGTTCGCTCACTCTTGACTCTCTTGAACATATAGCTCGGGTTCAGGCTTTACTGGTCTACCAGGTCCTCGGTCTCTACGACGGCGACATTCGGTTGCGCCATCTTGCAGAGACCCACATTCCCGTGCTGAACAGCTGGATGCAACAGATGGTTGAACATGCGAGCCAGGCGGTATGCTTAGGTGGCTCCATGATCTCATCGGCGCATGAGCAAACGGCTGTCGGCTTTGGTCTGTCCGATATTGCGCATTGCGAGAATCTCCTTTGGTACTCTTGGATACTTGCCGAGAGCATTCGACGCACGTGGGTCATTGCCTCTGGTATCCAAGCAATATATTTAATGATTAAGCAGGGCGGGGGGGGGTGTTCCTTGCCAGGGCGGCATGATGTTCACAACCCGCCAAGGAGTTTGGGAGGCCCAGTCAGCTCTGGCTTGGGAGAAGCTGTGTTCGGAGGAAAATGTAGGATTAATACAGGTGGCGGAGGCCGACAAGTTATTCTCAGAAGTCGCACCGGAAGATGTTAACGACTTTTCGAAGGTAATCCTCGAAGCTACATTCGGTGTAGAGAGGATGGAGAGATGGGGAGTCTAGATACCAGACTGACAATCGTAATTAAGAGCACAGCGTCTCGCTTTGGGGCTCTCTCTGTTTCCGGCACTAGGCCTTGGCGTCCAGCTTGTTTAATGTTGTAACATATATTCCTATGATAATTCTGACTCCACTATTTGTGGGCTTTGTAAAATAACTACCAGTAGAATTAGCTTAGCTGCTTGTGTACGAGATAGACCGCTATCTATCCCACCTAGTTTGTCGAAATAGCTACATCAAATTCCATAGAGTATACCAAAATCGACCCAGGGACTCCAGATACAACACATGAGCTCCACAGAAGACTACTTCACGACAGTTGGTAATGGCAGAAAAAGATCCTATAGAAAGCATTAAAGTGCTACTCACGAACGTCGCTGATTGCTACATGGTCGCAGAGGTGCTCTGAGCTCGATGCCAGTAAAAGTCCGAAATGACAAAGGCCTAGTTTTACCATAAATTTCACCATCGGAGGTCTTAGCACAATTAGGATACTCAGCAGCTCAGGGCGAGCATCTGTGTCTTTTCTATACGAACCTGCAAGGTAAAGGTGAGCAACCCACCATATATTCTCTTCAACACGGCTTCGGCCCTTTAAACACTTGAGGCGAAATCCAGGGGAGAATTCAAAGGAGGCAGTATCTCGTGGTTTTCAAGGGGGGCGGCAAAATGACGTTTCAGGGGTCCCCACCGCATCATCCAAACTCTGTCGGTCGAACCCTGGGATTGTGGTTTTGGGTCGCCGCGCCGGTTCAGCCTGTCTATATCTTTCCACATTTTTTTACCTGTAGGTTTCGATTGATTTAATTGGAATTCCAGCACATCAAGGTGCACGTCGTTCCTTGGAGACAACGACCTCCGATGATTCAATGAGCCGCTGTTCCATTAGTTCTTAATTTCATTGCAATGAATGGATTTTCAACAAGCTTCAGTTGATGATTCACTAAAACAGGAGGAATTTCGCTACATTCGCTTATACGATTAGCGTATATACGAGTTTAAGCTAACCTGGCTTGTGACTCATTTATACTGCTCGTGCTGATACTGCCAGAACGACAATCTGTCCTCGATTGTCTAATCTTTCACCAATGAGGTTTGAGTACTTAATGCATAAGTATATGGATACGCCGACTCTCGGCAGAGGAATAGTTGGATTGAATTCGGCACTGTGGCTCATTTCTGGATTACTACATCACATAACTACCCATTAATGTGCTAGGTCAATTACAGTCGCCTTCGTCCCGATGTACAATACGGTCGGCGTACATTATATGAAGATCCATCGCTGTCAGACATCGCTGAGAATTTGCCGCTGTGATGGTCTTATATTGAAGGCTCGTTAACTGTAACGTCACTAGTTCGTATGGAGGAATTTATTCTGCAGTTCCACCATGAGATATGTAATCCATTGTTCGCCAGAGATATAACGATAACGAAGCCAGAGGGCTAGATGCCATATTTGCTGCAAACGGTGTCTAAAGTTTGCAAAGAAACATCAAGTCACCGACAGCATAATGAATTTTGGAAGCACCGACTTCAGAAGTCCAACTCTAAGCAATATTCAGAATCTAGATCCTTTGAGATACGCGATTAAGGCAACACAAGCGGCAAGTGTCACTGTCAAGATATCGCATTCAACATGAATGCCCAACTGAATGGTATGACATCAGCTCGCTGGATCTTGTGAAAACGACTGCGAGCGGGTTGAAGGCAATCGACTGCACGAATTGGCGTACAATAAATCCAGTGAGTACATGGAAGATTTGACATGTGACTGCTTTGCTATGGGGTTAGAGTAATTAGATATGGACTTATAAAAACACTTCAACAGGAAGACATGTGCGACGAATCCTCGTAACACTAGTCGGCAGTATAATTACTCAGAACGGTGCTGCGATCTATGCCCTCACACAAGTCTCAGACGTTGACTAGCGGACTGGCGTCAAATATCACGTATGTGAACAGCCTGTGCGCGGTTATTGCTGTGGAACCAAAAAGTGTTTGGTTTAAGAAAGCATGGATTGGTGGGCTGTTTGCGGAATCAAAGCGACGACATAGCGAATGCCACGAATTGCTCGGTCTCTCATATTCAGACGCAAGTTGACGATCAACTTACTAAGCGTAGAACACAATATATCACACCACTGTCACCATAGGCGTGAATGATGTCTGTGTCTCCCTTAAAGCTAAAGATTGCTCTTCAACCATGGCGGTAGACAGTATATTGAAGCTGGTCGCGGTTAACTCTCTGCCCTCGGTTGACTACTACACTGAAATCTCCAAAATTTGATTATTTGAAGGAACAGTGCACTCTACGCTATTTGTCATATGACGACCGAACGTGGCAAATAGCATTACTAAAATCATTTTATAGCTCCGGCAGAGGAGATAACTCGGTGGAAACGCAAGTCCCCAGAACAGTTTGGCAGGCACTGGACATGGAAACATACACCTCATCGAAATGGCAGTGGTGTGCCGCGAACTTGGTACACAAATTACATAGTTGGCTATGGAACCGCGGCACTTTCTTTAACATATTCGGCAAATGATGTACGTGATGCAGAATATGACAATTCATAATGCCTAATCACTATTGACTTTGTTATGCCTGCTTCTATAAAATACAAGTATATTCCCAATAAATATATCAAACAATTCCAACCGCGGAACACTCAACCTACTGTACAATTAATTGCTTCGAATGGCGCCCTCTACTCGTCGTCCTTCAGTTGTAACTTCAGACGTTTTGGCAACGCAGAATTTGATGGTGTCTCCTCCTCGGAATCAGAGCTAGTATGGTCGTCACCTTTCTTGCGTTTCTTCTTCTTGTGACTTGACGTTGAACCCTTTGCTGAGGCTTGCAGTGTTGGTGTACTGCCATCTGTTGGGCCAGCCTGGGTTGGTGCTGCGTTATCTTCTACAGACTCAAACAAATCCTTTTGCACGCTCTATTAAGAAGTTACAAGCTATCCATTTAAAATCTGCCAGATTCGAAACATACCTTCAAATATGTCGCAGAGCTTAACGAAAAAAGTCGGTCGTTATCGGTGTATGTACCTTTCCGCTTAAGTGCATTGTTTGCATTTCCATGTCCACCGGCTCCGGACCCACTACCTTTGAGATAATTATCAAAGCCGTGTATTATATTGCCATTCAGGGCGTCTTCCAAGTATGCGCCTTCGTATCGAAAAATGTAGTCCTCGACAGCAGCCTAGAACAGCAACATGTTAACAGCATATCTCAGATGGAATTCGAGCATCATCCCAAATTCAAATTCGAAAACCTACCAAGTTTTTGTCAATAGCTTTCTTCTTGGATAATAGATCGCGTAAATCTTTTTTCATCTTCTCATAGAACGCGAGTTCTTGCTTATCGATCTGCGGCTGGTCGGCAGACCCTAGTTGGGATGGATCCGGCATCGTCGTGTCTTTAATTGTCTCAATAGTCTTGGAAGTCCTTACGTTATAGCCATAGATGAAACAAAGACCGTCCGAATTATTCGGATGTCACTAGGCGATTGTCATAGAATGGGAATGATGAGGATCGTCACAAGACCCTTAACTAGTAGGCGAGCCACGTCAAGATCATACAATATCTATCCTTTAGGGTGCACAGCCACACGGACTTTGTGTTTTTGTTTACACCGCGTTTCGCCCATAAATTTTTAAGACTACGTACTGATCAGACCCTGGAGCACGACTGGTTAACCAAGTCGTCCTACAACAATGCAAGGTATCAGAACGCGGAAGGGGACTCATAGAAGACGCGATCCTATAGAATCTGCATTACGTAAACCTCCTATAGTCGTAGATCAAGGACTTTCTGAACTGCGGTATTTGATTCTCACACAAGGACTATCCAATGACCCTGACAGGGTATGCTATCGCGTCGCTGTATTCTAGAGGAATTGCTAACAACGATATTCAGGATTTTTGCACATACAGGCCTTACGTCTGGTGTATATTATTGAAGGTATCACCGATTCAGTCAAATGACTATTTGGCACTGATTCACCGTGGCGCGTCACCAGCGTACTCAAAAATTCGAAATGATACATTTCGTACGTTAACTACAGACATTTCATTCCAGAGGAGAGTCTCAGAAACGTCCTTGATTAGAATTCTGAATGCGTTGGCGTGGAAACGTTGGGATCACCATCGCTTTAAACAACAACAGCAGCAACAAAATACATCCAGGTCACGCCGAGGTTCTAGATTACATAGCCTGCAATATGGCAGTCACACACAATCATCTCCAACTGTCCGGGCAGGCCATTCTAAGTCCTCTTTTGGTGACGATGACAACCTTTCGGTTTCAGAGTTGTATGTTCAGGGACTAAATGTCCTTGCTGCCCCATTTCTCTATACTTGCGGCAGTGAGACACAGGCATTTGCGTTATTTGATACATACATTCACACTTGTTGTCCATTGTATGTCAAACCAATGCTTGATGGCGTTCATCTCGGTCTGAAACTGCTGGATACGAGCTTAAAGATCATCGATCCAATATTATTCTCATATCTCAAAGGAAAGCTACTCACAGCGGAATTATACGGGTTTGCATGTAAGTGCAGCCAATATATTTCGATAATACACATACTTATTTATGCAGCTCTCCTGACAATGTCAGCGTGTACACCTCCTCTAAATGAGGTTTTGGTTTTATGGGATTTCTTGATTGCGTTTGGGCCGCATATGAATATTCTCGCTGTCATCGCTCAACTCCTACTAATAAGGGACTCCCTTCTTGCCTCACAAAGGTCAGTCGTCGCATATTTATGTCTCAATGAACATCGCTGATGAAGTCCATAGTCCCATGACACTCCTACGAACATTTCCGGCTCTGCAAGCTAAAAAGGTGATAACTTTAGCAGTAAGTTTTGTACCAAAGCTACCGGAGGAGCTATATGACCTATTAGTTCGGCATACATATGACGAAACCGTGTCAGATAGAATCAAGGCACTGTGATTTAATTTTGAATTATGTACGATAAAATGTCAACTTTTGAGAGTGATGTGTTTACTGCAAGTAAACTACCAGTGAACATCTACTATACATAGCCCCTACGCCTCTCTTTGGGGGCTCTGCTTCAATCCCCTGGTGCTAATAATCAAATATACCGCTATAAATACATAAAAATAGTAGATTCATATTGCTTGACTTCCCTTGATGAGAATTTTCACTGGACTTCAGAATGCGTCAACCTCGTAGTTTTCCTATATGGCGTTAACAAAAATATCCATCTTATAAAATTTAGTTGACAAATTATTACCTCAGGGAAGAAAGTTGTAACGACTGTTCTGTCGGCGAACTTTCGACCTGCCAGAGCTTTTAATGCTGCTGTGCACGCCTCTCCATCTTCAAATCTAACGAATATTTTTCCAACTCCAAGTGGCGTTTTGTTTGACGCAGTAGGACGCGGAATTTTGAGATCGACGACCTTTCCGAATTTCTCACACTCTTCGCGAACATCTTCTCTGATATCTTCGTACTCGTCCTCATCGTTGAGGTCTTCGAGCACTATCATATTCAATAGCTGTAAAATGCGAGTAGCACCATGAGTCGAAGTCGAATTAGCAAGCTCAGCCATAGACGATACACTTGAAAGACCAGTGGAGACAGTTTGCTGGATGCCAATGCACGCTCTTCGGACAACAAGAACACTATCACCAAGCTCCATACCATTTAAGCCCTCGCAGGCAATCTCCGTGATCTGTTCATCGACATATTCGCAGAAAGCAATACCCTTGGATTCACGCGTAGATTTATCCTTAAGCAGCTTGAAACCCTTGAGTTCGCCGAATTCCTTTAATAGTTCCAAAATTTGATCCTCTGTCAAATACACCGGAATATTTGAGATAGATATCTTGTCAGGAGAATCTGGTACTGAAGGAGATATAGATCCAGCGGCATACGCTGACGTATCCTGCATTTTCTCTGGCACGACATAATCTTTGGGACGATTGATCTTAAGCTTGTAGCCGCCAAATTCAGCACCACTTAATGCAACTGCGATCGTTGCATCTTCCGTTGTGTTGAATTCCAAAAGAACTGAGTGCTTGTCAGTACTGAATTGCCAAACGACGATAGGGTTCTCAGATGATTCATCGGTTTGATCACGATCAATCGAACTGATTAAATCGTTCATGAAGTTTACAAACGCGCGCTCGTTGTCTATGTGCGGTAAGTTCGTCACTAAGGCGCGTTTACTTTGGCGAGAGTGACTTGGTCTCAGATTTGCTGATATAGCCAACTGCTTTAGCAACGAGTTTTCGCCATCTTCGGCACCTTGAGCGAGAGCTTGTAATCGAGCAGCGTCGTTCATCTGACGAGGTGCGCCAGGAAGAGGGAATAGACCTGACAGTTTCGCTTGTTCTGATGTAATGTTCTCGTATCCTTTTGGTTTTATATCCCACATAGTCATTCGACGCTGGCGTTCAGTGATAGCAACAATACCGTCGAGATTGACAGGCGATCGTTCGCGTCGTGGACTGCCACGTCCTCGCTCATGTCGATCATCTTCGAATGCATCGATTCTGCCATGCCTGTCTCTTTCTCGATCTCTATCTCTGCGTTCTCTCTCTCGTTCGCGTTCACGTTCGCGGTCCCTGTGATCACGGTATCGATCTCTGTCTCGATTCCTATCCCTATCCTTGTCTCTCTCCCTGTCTCTCTCTCTATCCCTCCTGTCTCGATCACTATGCCTATCTCTGTCTCGATCACCTCGATCACTTCTGTGCTCTCTATATTCTCGCTCAGAATGCCGTTCTCGGCGTTCTCTGTCACGAGCGCGTTCCCTATGTCGCTCCGAATCTAGCAATTGTATCAATAACGGTAAATCGATAATCAGATAATTAAAAAATTTCTTAAATATCTTGTAACTATGCCCCATTAAACATACCTGCTTCTCTGGCAGCCTCAAGGTAACCGGTCTCACTCATAATGGACTTGTTGAGTATATGGTTTGTCGAATTTGATCGTTACTCTAGCACTGCAGCACAAGCAATATGTTGATTAACGATCAATATTTCTGGCGGATTAAATATATAAACGATCGGCGGTTTCGTTGAACTTATATCAAATTGATGCCATCGACTTCGAGTTCATATTTTGACGCGAAAAAATTGTGCGGGTCAAAGAAGTTCTGCGATGCGGTTAGGGTATGCTACACTGCTAATCTTTTCTGTTTTATTTCTAGACCTCTTGTTGAGCTCCTTTACAATCATAGTACTTGATATTGTTATGTTTTCTGATATAGCATTTCTTGATCCTGGCTGGTCTATAATTCCGCAGTCATTGGCTGAACGAAATGTGCCAATATCTTGTTTCCTTTCTTAATTATTAAGTACACTTTGGAAATATAAGCGAAGGAAATAACAATGAACCACATGTATACCATTAGTATTTACCACTCTTGTAGCCCGTAGTTGTAGTTTGCAAGGTGACACTTGAATATACCGATCTGGAGTTGATCTGGAGTTGATCTAGAGTTGGTCACAAATTCCTCATAACGTAAGCATAGCCCCGGTAATCGGCGTCGTCTACCGAGGAATTTGAAGTCATACGGTCTTGCTCTTCTTAACATCTTGCCAACTTAATAGCATATTAAGTGCACATTTAATTTTGCTTATCCGGGAATTGGAATACGCAGATCAAATATTTAATTACGTCTATCATCTCCGTCGTTGATATCGTTGTTTTCTCAATCCTCAACAACAGATTTCATCAACATTCTATTTGCTAGTTGACGATGGATCACTCACAGCACATGGGCCACGCGAACGCAGATGGTATTGAGAAGATGCATGATTTCGGAGAGTCGGCGCAGTGCAGGACTCACGTAAGTCCTGCTGCAATTCGTAAGTCTTGCCAACGAATTGCCTAATATGTTATGCAGATGCTCTTCACGTGGGATTCAAAAGATCTATGCATAGTATTTGATTGGTGGCATGTTCGCAGTAGTATCGGATTTTTTGTCTCTCTACTTGCGGTCCTAGTATTGTCTCTAGGATACGAGTATATCCGCGCAATTAATGCTGCCGTGCGTATGTACAGCTGAGGTTTCCTCTATCGGCCAAACAAGCTTAAAGTGCTTACAATGGTCATTACGTAGATTCTGATGCAGAAATATTACCTGGACCTTCTGGATCGAAGAAGGACGACAGGCCAACCTACCTCTCGCGACCACGTTCGAGGATATTTGGTGCCGCCATTTACGCGCTACAAGTCCTTTACTCCTTTTTCTTGATGTAAGCATGCATCAATTCACTTAGTCATATAGTCAGTGTGCTGCAGCTGACAATATATTCATAGGCTTGTTTTTATGACGTACAATGTAAGCTCTTGATCTAATGCGTTGCATCGGGACTGTTTTACTAACATATTCTAGGGATGGATTATGCTGGCAGTGGTTGGCGGGGCTTTCGCAGGCCATCTACTATGGTCATCTCGATTGCCCAGGTCGTCGCGGGGTATGATGTGCCATTAAGTGAACATGCTTGCCTTAGCTGGAACGTCATCGTAAGATTGTCCAAATCTCGTTTAACTACAAGGCACGCGAAATTTGTTAGAATTGGTAGTTGGGGCGCACATCTTTGCATTTATTTGTGAGGATTTTGGTATAGGGTTAACTTATTTGTTCAGTGAAATTTAATGGTTCAGTATTTTAGTCTATGTCAACAACGAGATCATGAATATAATTTGATCTATACGAATAATACAGACTTGAGCTGTCTTTGATAATGTCGCAAAACCTCAGAACTTTTGTGTAAAAATCGAGTGTAACGAAATATATGATGAGCACTATTAGTGTTATCAAAATATGTTCAATACAACCTCGAGAATATGTTCAATACTACCTCGAGGGGCGGTATATATAAAGTTTGTCAAATTGCAGTACGCGCCAAAGGGGTCATCTGGTTGCCTGAGCAACGGAGCGTGTGTATAGCATGCCACTTGGCGTTCGGCTCCAGCCACACAATTTTGAAGACTCCCACCAGGACGCCGCTTTGCAAAATCTCCTTGTCATTGTCAAGTTGATTTGTCGTCCCCTCACCAATCACAACAATTGTCGCGATATTGAATATTTCTCGCCTTGCATTTCGAATTCGAATTTTGGAGGAGCTTAATTATTTTTGGGGAGAATTATCATCGAGCTGAGAATATCGCGTGTCGAGAGTATCTGCCCTAGCTCTGACGCCAAAATGCGTTTGTCAGCTTTTGCACGGCTTACAGCAAGCGCAATAGTCTCGTCGACTGCGGTGGGCGCTATTATTATTGACTCGGTGACTTTGCCGGATGTAGATCTATCGGGACTAGGTCAGATTGGCCTTGTTGGCGATTTTCGCGGTATATCATTGTATCAGTATGCAGGACAGCAAAATTCGTCAATAACATCAACGGACTCTCTACTTATTGATCTGCCGTCAAATCTTGTTTTTGACTTTAATGAATCGGATGGTACTATCAATTCGATGTGTATTATGGGCGAGAGTATTTACATCGCAGGAAATTTCACCCGTATAGGTCACTCTGAGATGCAGTCTGTAGCCAGAATAAACTCCAGCACAGGAGATGTCCATGGCCTTGATAAAGGTGTGTCAGGAAATGTTAATGTTGCATTTTGTGACGTCGACAACAGCATTGTCTACTTTGGAGGATCATTTACCAACAATGTTGCGATTTGGAACGTTTCCAGTGAATCATGGGGGACTGTGCCGTTTGGCGGCCTTAACGGAGGCCCAGTTAATGCCATTGTCGAAAGAAACGGAAACATCATATTTGGTGGTAAATTTAGTGGCATTGGCAACACTTCGAGCACAACTTACGACGAAAGATCTCGCATGCAGCTTGTAAATTTGAAATCAGCAAATATTTCAGCTCAAGGGTCTACGTCTAATAGCGCTTACAGCAGTCCGAGATCAGTCGTGTGCAGCAATAATATATCAGCTGCCGACAGCACTTGGTTACTCGAAGATGGCCGTGCTGGAGTATGGACAGCCTCCTTCGCATATGACTTCCAGCCGACTAGACTACGAATAAGAAATGCTGATGCCTACGGTCGAGGAACAAAAAATTTCAGATTTGTCGCATATCCCATAAATGGCATTATGAATCTTACCTACGCGGATCCAGACACAGGCGACACGACCCACTGCGATGCATTTTGTCCATTACAGAATATTACAGAGGCTGAATATCAAGAGTTTGAATTTGTGAATGTCATCGGAATGGACTCGTTTAGCCTTTACCTCCTGGATTACTATGGTGAAGGTGCTGGATTATCTGAAATACAACTATACCAGGAACGTGAGTAGCTTCAGTTTCAAAATGTAGAGGCTATACATTGACCGCGAAGTAGAGATTATATCATATGCCGTCGACGCCTTTAATGAGCCTGCGTCATGTGGCGTCAACAACTCGGAAATAAGTACTTCAAAAGCTAATGGTGATTGGAAAGTTACGACTGCGTCAGGAACCTCGTATTTGAGCGCTGCCAATGTGTCGGGCACGTCACTGAACAGTACGCGTGTCGCTTTCTATCCCGACATCTCTATCGCTGGAAATTACACTGTCTTAATGTATACTCCTGGATGTATGGCAGACTCTTCGTGCTCGTCGAGGGGCCTAGTGAACGTTACAGTCAGTCCATCCAAGGGCGCCACAACGGTGACTCACTTGTATCAGACCAATGACTTCGACAAGTATGATATCATTTACGAGGGATATGTTGAAGCGAATGATGAATTGTTTCGACCTGTCGTCACTTTAGCACCTGTCGATTCTCAGATTGGCGATATTACAGTTACGGCACAGAAAGTGCAATTTGTTCTAACTTCTACCTCTGGAGGACTTAACGGCCTATTTGAATATGGCCCAGCTAATTTCACGACTTCTTCTGGCTCAACGGATGTCCGAATATACGAAACCGCTGTTAATTTAGCCGGAATGGCACTTGACGACAATGCTGAAGTTACTGGACTTGTAGTTGCAGATTCGAATTTGTATGTCGCGGGAAATTTTACTGGACAAGATTCAATCCACAACTTCTTTATACTTAGCAATGAAAGTGACATATCTTCAGCTCAAGGCGGCCTGAATGGTACTATTGCAGCGATGGTTCTCAGCGATGACGGAAAGTCAATCATTATTGGTGGGAACTTCGGCGCCAGGGGCAACGAATCTTCATTCGTATCTGGACTTTCGTATGTGGCACGGTACATAAGCCAGAATGCAACATGGACTGGACTAGATAATGGTCTAAATGGCCCTGTCGACGACATCGTGCGCGTGTCTCTGAATTTATCTGGTGATACTTATTCAACGCTCGTATTCACCGGCGATTTCTCCGAGATTTTGGCCGACGGAGACGACGAAGCCATATCGAGTGCTGGGCTTGCTTTATGGATAGAGAGTGAAGACGCTTGGGCAGATAGAACCACACTCGAACTTCCATTTATCAGCGGCTCACTCTCAGCATCTATTATGATTGAAAATGGCACATATATCTTGGCAGGTAGCCTGTCATCACAATCACTTGTCGCTTCTAGTGGGGCATTCCTTTCTTCAGGTCTAGACATGAGCGCAATGCCATTTGACTTCACAGACAGTGATGGATCATTTGCAAGGCGGTCATTGTTGCTACCTGCCGGCAATAATTCTACGGGCCTCATTTATTCAGGCACTTTCTGTCGAAACGGCAGGACAGAATATTCAGCCGTTGGCGGCAAGTTCATGGTAGATACGCAGTCAGAGTCATTTCAGAACTTTGTTGTATTCAATGAGACGGATGTCACTGGCGGATTGCCGTCCTCCGCTTTTTCCGAATCAACGGCTGTGCTAGCTGTCTATAACCACGATAATGCAAGTCTCATTGTTGGAGGTGATTTTTCAGGTTCAATTGGCGATATCAAAGTCAATGGCATTATAGTTTGGGATCTTAAAACACAGAATTTTGCTTC
This sequence comes from Lipomyces doorenjongii, assembly GCF_038497915.1. Taxonomy (NCBI): domain Eukaryota; kingdom Fungi; phylum Ascomycota; class Lipomycetes; order Lipomycetales; family Lipomycetaceae; genus Lipomyces; species Lipomyces doorenjongii. The sequence continues at coordinate 116,021 of NW_027118108.1, read as the reverse complement.
AACACAGCCGCCGGCGTTGGGCGGTGACGGTGTCCAAGTGAACTCTATTGCTTCGCGGCCTGGCACGAGTAATATCATTGTCGCTGGATCGTTCTCAACTGCGGGTAACATAACCTGCAATAGTCTTTGCATTTATGATCTTGACAGAGGGTCATGGACTTCTGTTACTGGCGGAATATCAGGAGATATATTTTCAGTTAGATTCATCGACTCTGACAAGGTAATTGTCGCCGGCAATATGACAACTGGTGACTCGACTGCGTGCTACATGGCCCAGTATGACTTTAGTTCATCATCGTGGAGCACGTTAGGACCTCAGTCGTCTGAACTGCCAGGTCCGGTGAATGTGTTCTTGAGTACAAGTGACAGCGTTTCAAATGCCTTGGTCACCGGAATATACAGTGGAAATGGCAGTGCCTATCTTATGGCCTATTCGTCAGGGTCGTGGGTGTCCTTTGGTGAAGACCTACTGGAAGGTACAACCATTTATGATCTCGAAATGCTAGATCTTACCCACGTTGCTCATCGGAACTCGTCCATAATTCCTGACGATAGCATCTTATTGGTCCTAGGGGAACTTAAGTTCCAGGAGTATGGCAACGTCTCAGCAGCTTTCTTTGATGGAGATAGCTGGACACCCTTCCTGTATTCAGTAAAGGAAAATAACAGCCCCGGTGTCATATATTCATTGTTCACAGAAATTGTTGAGTCTGTTCCTTCAGCCTACGCAGCTACAATTGGTATGTTTATCTGCTATCGTTCATTAGGTTATTACTAATTGCAAAAGCAGAGACGCACCTCAAAGCTGGCTATGTAGTACTCATTTCGTTAGCCATTTCATTAGCTATTATGTTCACGATAATCGGCACAGCTCTAACAGTAGCATATTGGCGGCGGCGATCAGAGGGTTACGAACTGTTCCCATCGCAACTATCAGACGAGCACATGGCACCGACGTTATTGCCAACTGCACTCTTCGGGGAGATATCTTCGGCACCGGCAAAATATTGAGTAGATACATGTTGTGTATGAAGACTGGCGATCATGTGTTTGCAAGTGAAGACTTTGTCATGGGATGGAGTTATGTTCGTTTATGTATTATATGGCTTGCAAATTTATGATTTGATTAGATATTTGGTTTGGCATTTTGTGTTCCGGCTGCTTCAATGTTTATCGCACCGTTTTGATTAATTATTGAGTTATTAATTTGTTTCCTTGAAATGCTAGATTTCGTATCATAATATTGTATGCGGTAATATTTCTGATCGTCAACGAATAGAAAATAGGCATAAAGTTGTATCCAGTCAGCGATGTAATACATCGCATTTTACATACAAAACATAAATCGCAATAAAATACAACTATAAATACAGCACATATCCCTGATAATCATTACCAATATTGCCACTAGTCGCAACCTTTCTGTTTACTCATCCATTTCCACATCACTGTCAGGCTCTCCTATTATCTCCTCATCAGAAGCGTCGGCGTTAATGAACGCCAATCTCGTGCCATTTCTGTATATCTGCCACACCCCTAATGCCGAGTACTCAGCGATACATTCCTGAAGCTGATCATCTGTGAAACCCTTCCCAAGAACGCGATCCCTAATTGTCTGCATAGGCCATCGGGAAATGAATCGTTCACCATCACTGTTAGCAAGATCGCGAATGATCTTGTAAATCTTGGATGCAGAGGTGGAATCCAGTTGCTCGGCGTCAACGCTCTTATCATACAGAGACGCCTTGGAAGCCTCCAGGAGTCGCAGCGCTTCATCAACATCACCGAAAATGACCTTGTCATCAAACCGTAGCCGAGCCAAAGCCTGAGCCATACGAAGAACCGCTAGAAGGGTACGAGGGCTGGTGTGTGAGAATTGTCTAACGTTTGGTAAGCATCATTCATCACAAAAATCTTGTAGAACGTGTGTTCACTATACCTTTTTGAACCCTCATCACGCTTCTGCTGTTGCCTCATTTGAACGTAGGCACCAACAATATAGTCAGAGACCTCCTTGGGGACAACCGGGCGTTTCTCGCGAGCTCTAGAAATGTACTCTCGAATCATATTTGGATCCAACGGCTCGAAATCCATTTCTGGGTGCTTGCTGTGCATGTGGACGTAAGCGACATGGCTGGCCAGTCTCTCATCCAAGTCCCGTTCAGGCGTATCAAGTATCAAGAACAAAATGTCGAAACGGGACAACAAAGCGGCGGGAAGGTTAATGTTCTCCACCGGTGAGATACGAGGGTTGTATCGCCCATACAGAGGATTTGCGGCAGCAAGAATGGAAGTTCGAGCATTGAGAGTCGTGTTGATACCAGCCTTGCTGATGCTGATAGTTTGCTGTTCCATAACTTCGTGGATAGCAGTTCGATCGGTGTCATCCATCTTGTCGAACTCATCGATGCAACAGATACCGTTATCTGCTAAAACAAGCGCACCACCTTCAAGAACCATCTCATCAGTGACTGGATCCCGCATGACGGCCGCAGTCAAACCAACACCGGAACTGCCACGACCTGTTGTGTAAACACCTCGCGGAGCCACTTTGCTTATGTACTTCAGTAACTGAGACTTTGCAACACCAGGATCTCCCATAAGACAAACATTGATATCGCCACGGATCTTCATACCGTCGCCCGTTTCCTTTGTGACCCCACCGATCAATAGCAGTAGCAATGCCTTCTTAACGTCATCGTGGCCGTAAATCTCTGGAGCAATCGACTTTGCCAGTTTGTCGTAGACGTTGCCCTTCCTTCTTAACTCCTCAATTTTAAAGGTCATCTCGGCGTTACGTTCCATCGCGTCATACTGCTTCTTATGCTGATATACATGCTGAGCTTCAAGATAGGTATCGGTTAGCAGGCCAGCCCTGAGAGCCTTGAAACCTGTGTAAGGCATCGGCAGGAAAATACCGGCTATGTCAACCACATCACCAGGAGACACAGCTCGAACGACTTCACCAGTTAAGTGAATAGTAAGAGTTCTGGGAATATGTCCAATTGGGACCTGATCAGCCATCTCTTGTATCTTGACATCCTGGAAAGGCAAGAATTTAGACGCCCGAGTCGCCATGAATAACTGACCCTTGGTCTCATTCTTTCTGCAGGTTTCTGATGGGCACTGAGTAATGGGGGTAAACTGTCGGCTCTTGACTTCTTGGAAAACTTCGGAACCACATTTGTCGCATGTGTAAGCGTTGACTGCGAGGGCTGGCTTGACATCTGAGACCCTGGTAACGATCCCGCGAACCGTAATGAGTTTTCCTAAGTGCGCTCCACGAACATCTCGGACTGCAAGAGAAATAGGGCTTGGCCGGAATTTGTTCTTTGGAGGCTTGAAGTATAGAGAGTATCGGCGAGTAAGCTGAGGTGGAAACATATCATTCTCTGCGTCAGTGCCAGCCTCCTGTAGACGAGCTTCATTTCGTAAACGACGCTGATTCAAAATCACGTCTAGCACGTCATCCTTATAGTTTATATCGATTGTAGCCTCAGGTATGATGGCATCAATACAGGAAGAAAAAATTTCCAAGTATCTGTGAGTGTTCTCGAGTATAATGTCGACAATGTCGGAGCGTGTGTTCTCAAAGGTATCTATGTCGTCGAGCTCGATGAGAATTGTCGACTGCTTTCTGTCTGCGACTTTCTGCAAAATGTTCATGTATTTTCCTTTGCTGGGGTCATTGTATATGGCCTGATCATCCATATCCATATCATATTCGTCCAGTTGCTCATTGCTCTTGTAGTTCTGGAGAAAGTAGGTTATTCTCTCTGCAGTTATTCTATTAGCAGGGAATGCCGCGAGGAAAACACACTTTCTTTACCTTTTATATCGTTGTAGTCGACATTAACCGTAATCGATCGAAGGGATGTCATTTTGCCGCTATCCGATGTGTGATTGTGCTGGCGAAGCACTGTTGGCGTGAATTGAAGAGAAAGTGGAGGACCCAATGGTACGATTAAGGGGTATAACGGCTGCCACGCGTCAACGCGTCGAACACCAAAAATTCATTAACGCGTCAAATCGTCAAATTAATGTTGTCCTCGGAGCTCTAGCTAACACAATTTGTTCAAATTTAAAGTTGTAAACGCGTAACTCCTGTGCAATTAAATGCAGGGGTTATGGAAATGCACGGTGGTTAAAGAGCCAAAGTTGTCACCCGATTCTATTACACAAAAATAGATGACATTTGTGACAATATGGATTTGGTGACGCTGTGAGTCGATTCCTCTGCCCAAAGTTGTGTGAAGCCCCGCGCCCCGCGATGAGCCGACAGCCGAAGGCGTCGCAATGGCTCGAACAGTCGAAACGACGTCCTGAAGTGTCGTCCATACCAATATATGATGCAGACGCAAGTCGCAGGAATTTAATACTCTTTAATGGTGTAGAAGTTCATCGCAATGTCGTCTCATTCTGCTATCGTGTCGTTTGCACCCCTGCGCTCATCGCTTGTTAATCTTCCTCCGTCTGTAACGCGGCTATTAGGAAATTCGTACGTGGTACGTCTCGCTCATCTGAGCATAATTTCGAATGCAAGTGCTAACTATGAATAATGTTAGCCGGCGCAAAATGTAGTTGTTGAGATCACAGCAACTAGCGGGGATGGTAGCAATGCAAAAGGGTATGCGGGTTGGACTGGATTTTCGTCCACGAAGCATGATTTCAAATCGGGTTCAAATTTTGTGGAGATTGATCCATTGTTCGCAAAGAGCATTAATATTTCTGACGGTACAAAGGTATATAGCTTATGATATGTACTCACAAGAGGAGCAAACGCTGATCATCTAGCAGGCATCGCTGAATTTTCATGTCAGTCCACCTGCAGCGCATTCAATCTTTTTGGAACCAGCTACGCCTGGAGACTGGGACACAGTGGAGCTTCACGCTCAATTCCTTGAGATGAATATGCTTGCACAGATCCGTGCAGTATCGTTTAATCAGCCGCTAACGATCTATCTATCTTCATCCACCACCGCCTCGCTTGTATTGTCTAAAATTGAGCCACCTTTGAAAGATGGGTTTAGCTTCGCGAAGATAGCCCCCAATGCGGAAGTGATCGTTGCACCGAAAGTGAAGAAGCCCGTTTCTTCAGCGAACGGTACTCCGTCAAAGAAAAAGAGTCTCGCAGGCAGTTTGAGAAAGACACCAGATACAAACTATGTATTGCTGAGAGCAGTCACGTTACCACATTCCTATTTTGACGACGATATCGGTTTCGCCGCCGAGAACTCTCGGGATAATTCAAAATTGGCGATTTATGTCGATTCAGAAGCTCTATACTCAGTCGTTAAGACTTCACTGCATGCGACGGTGAGTGTTGTCAGACCTACAATGCTGAAACAGCCCACACCAGCACCGACTCCAGATGGCGAAGTGCCAGCAAATGAGCAACACCGAGCAGCTACCAAGATCGCGGTGGACGTAGTATCGTCTGATGCGATACCGGTTGGATATGCAGGGCTGTCTCCCCGACTCGGCGTGGCTCTTGGGGTTCCCAATTCTGTTTCTACAATTGTAAAGATTGAGCAAGCACCAAAGCCGTTATCACGATATACTAGGAAATTATTTGTCGTTCCGTTTATCGATACGGCTAAGAGTGATCGCAATCAGATTAGAATTGGTGGTTGCCCTGAAGATAAAGTGAGCAATAACGAACTACGAGAACTACTAGAATATCTGGGAGTTTTAAGTTCACCTATAAGCAACAATCTAAGACTTCCAAATGTTCCAAACACCGTACTCAATTTTGGTGGCCTGATTCAATTCGAACAAGCTGACGCATGGATATTGCCGCCATATACCAATATCACGATAGAGTTGAAGAATGACGTAGTTTTTGATGTTGACATCCAAGTACATGATGAACCTGCAGATAATCTAAATTTATGTGGAGTGACAGATAGTTTATGCAAGCTTTCGAAAGCCGTCCGCCGTGGTTCTGGTGTTCTGCTTACCGGCTCCAGTGGATCCGGAAAAAGCGCGATGTTGGAGCGGATAAGATATGGACTGAGTGAAGACTTGATCTGTATGATTGTTTCACATAAACTGTTGTTTTGGGTGTGCTCACTTTCTGACCCTGTGCAGATAACTTCCGCGTCTCATGCTCAGATTTCGCAGAGGAACGAGTACCGGTCGTAAAGGATGCCATACAAAAATGGTTCGCTGAAGCGTCATGGTATTCACCTAGTGTTGTTATCTTTGAGGACATTGACAAGCTTATGCCGGCGGAAGTGGAGGTAGGCAATACAAACTCAGCGAAAGTAAAACCGCTAATAAGTATAGCATATGGACTCTACAAGGACACAACAGCTATCCGAAGTGTTCATTCAAGCTGCAAAGGCTACAACCGAGTTTCGAAGTGCATCATTACTGGCGACGGCCAGCTCAAAGGAAGCTGTTCATAGCCTGCTTGTCACCAGCCACATATTCGATGATGGGTTTCACTTGAAAGCACCAGATAAATCTATTCGGAAGGAAATAATCGCTGAATCATTGCGTCGTCACGGTCTATCTGACTTGGCAAGGATAGACGTCTTGGAAATTGCCGATAATACCGAGGGCTTCTTTCCAGGCGATATCATGACGCTTTCTGAACGTGCAAGACACGAAGCTTTGATCAGAACATTGGACTGTGATGGGAATGCCGACATTACGCTGCAACAAGATGACTTTGATAATGCGCTGAAAGATTTTGTGCCCGCAAGTTTGCGAGGCGTTAATTTGCAAAAGTCCACAGTTGCATGGAAGGACATAGGAGGTATTTCCATTGTGCTAAATTCCAAAAATACGAGAAATTACTAACATGCTATACAGGTCTCAAAGAAACCAAACAGGTTCTTCTTGAAACACTCGAATGGCCAACGAAATACGCACCCATATTCGCAAACTGTCCTCTTCGACTTCGGTCCGGGTTACTATTGTACGGATACCCTGGCTGCGGCAAGACTTTTCTCGCGTCAGCAGTTGCGCATGAATGCGGATTAAATTTCATATCCATCAAAGGTCCAGAGATTTTAAACAAATATATTGGTGCCAGTGAGAAGTCAGTTCGGGACTTGTTTGAGCGGGCGCAAGCAGCGAAGCCGTGCGTCCTCTTTTTCGACGAATTTGACTCCATAGCACCCAAACGGTACGTCGAAACGTATGTGGTATTGTAGCCCAGTTGCTAATGTATTATTGAAATATAGTGGTCACGACAGCACGGGAGTTACGGACAGAGTAGTGAACCAAATGCTAACCCAGATGGACGGCGCGGAAGGTCTTGACGGCGTCTACGTTCTAGCGGCAACAAGTCGCCCTGATCTAATCGACTCTGCGCTTTTGCGTCCTGGGCGAATTGATAAAACCCTTTTGTGCGACATGCCGTCCTACGAGGACAGGCTTGATATCATACAAGCGATGTCCAGCAAAATGGAACTAGCGGACAACATCGAATTAGAGGATATTGCTCATAAGACCGATGGGTTTTCCGGAGCTGATTTACAGGCATTGATGTACAATGCGCATTTGGCGGCCATTCACGAGATTGTGGACGAGAGACACAGTACCAGTGAAACCTCGACAATGTCCGACAATGTTAAACGTCATAATTTGGAGTATTTCCAATTGCTGCTTGAATTTGACAAAAACAACGTCAACGGCACGTATGAGGATACACTGGAATCGTTTGCGTCATGTAAAGTACGGCTGCAGCCCATTCCTTCCAAAGATATTTCTTACTAACGACTGCCAATAGCTTGATTCACTTCTCAACAAAAGCTCTGCATCACGGGGTCCAGCAGCAGCAGATTCGAGTTCACGTCAACCAGTGACCAAAAATGTTGCTATTAAGCCTCACCACATGGCGAAATCGCTCGCAAGCACTAGACCCAGTATCTCTGTCAAAGAACGCGAACGACTTGCGGCGATCTATCACGAATTCATATCTAGTAGGAGTGGCGACATGCCGTCGGGGACAGCGAGCACCGACGTCGGCGGCCGCGCGACATTGATGTAGCAAATAATACTTTTTTGGCTTTGTATATATAGATTGTTGCATTGCTTACGTGCGTGTAATGTTATTAAAAATTAGAAGGTTGGAAATTATCAACAATCTCGAAACACAATACTTATTATGCACAAAATAGAGCAAGGACTCCACTTCCGCAACAAAGTCCGACATAAATGCTCGCAAACACGCACACATATACACAAAACAGTCTAGCAAAACAACGCAGATTAACATATATAATGCAGGCACAAGATCGTCTTTTTCGTGGTACATGTCTACCAGACTTTGCTTCGTCAACTACAAATGCAAATAGTCTAATGATCGTATAGCCTGCATGAGGATGTAAATATAATTTCCAGCTGAATCCGTCTTAGCGAATCAAAGTCAAGTCGCCATTATTTTGGCAATTCACCGTAGTGTCAAAATGCTGTGGTAATTTAGTTTCGGGTGTCAAGCTCGATTACTTTGGAGGTATCGGGCGTCAAATCTGTTGCTTCAGTCGCAGACTCGGACAACACAGCAGAAATTTCTGAGGCGTCGGTGTCGCGTGTTATTCGTGGTTCAAGGACATCTTCATCGTCGATAGTGCCGACGAGGTCAGATCCATTAGCCGTGCCAGATGCTGACAACAGAGCAGTATCATCCGCTTCGACATCGCCGGTCGGCTCTTTTACGGCTTTCGGTGAGATCTCCTTGAGGACCTTAAGCATCTTTATGCGGGTAGTTTCGACGAGATCGTCGACGTCTTCGATTGAAAGACCTTCAGTTGTGACAGGATCGAGGACTTGGACGTCGATTGTTCCCGCTTGGAGAATGCGCTTGCGGAAGTTGAACACATGCGAGTAGTTTGAGATCACGACGGGGATAATTGGGAAGCCTGATTGTATAGCGAGATGGAAGGCTCCACGCTTAAACGACAGCATGTCTGGTTGGGTGAAATATGATCTAGTGCCTTCCTGTAATGAAATCAGTATAAGGAACGTTGAAATGAAGCAACAATATAACGGACAGGAAAGATAAAGACACATTGGTTATTTTTCTTCATGGAATTAATAGCACCATCGAGAGCCTTAATAGCCTTTCCTCTGTTCTGGCGGTCAATGAAAACAGTACCGCTGATCATCACTAGATCGTCATGTTAGTAAGGCTAACGCAAATGAGCCGAACAACATACTGAACCATCCCAAAAATGGGACATATTTCAAGCTACTCTTCGCAGTCACACTACAGTACTTTGGAAATATCTAAACGCCCGTCAGCATCGAATGTTAAAATAAATCCACTAGCATCATACCCGGCCCAATAAAAGAACATCCAATTCACTCTGATGATTCGCAATAATAATAGCTGGTCTCGTCTTTCGCAAAATCTCTTCGTTCTTGATATCGATCTTGAGGCCAATCAGAGGACACGTCAGCGTACTAAACGCCCTTCCGGCCGTCCACTGACTCAACCCTTTCTTGCCGATCAGCGACAACAAAATTGACGCAAAGAAACCATAGGAGGCACATGTGCACATGCTCAGAAAGCATAGCAGGAACTTGCCATAGAATTGTAGCGGCCTATAGATGAGACCGAGGATGTTCAAACTCATGGTGAATGCGATTACGATACCGAGACCTGACAGGACGACGTCACTGGCAGCCATGCCAACTCTGCCGAAATGGAATGAGTTGAAAGGAGAGTGGTAGTGCCACGGTGGAGATTCTGGAAATCAAAGCAGACGATGCAGGCTAAGATGACGACGACCTCGAGATTTGTTGATCTGACCAATTCGACTTTAATTCTGGAAATCAATCAGTACGGTTGTTTTTGGATAAACATTAATGACTAAATTATTTCTTCAATTCCACTAATGTCTGGACAAGAAGTACCAGGAACGACCCAGACAGATCATTCCGCGACCTATTTGTCGGCTCAATCTCCACATTCGTCAGGCACCACCTGCCTTCACCCGTCTTTTCCCACAAACTCCACCAGCGAAATAAAACACACTTACCAAGCTTCCACTTCTTCCCAGATCTAGCAAAAATAATAATAATTCCTAATAAAATTTGCCAAGTTTTGGCGCACGCGTATTCAGAGTGCCGTGCGGTTGCCAAAACAGATTGCAACTAGCGATTTATGTTGGGAAGTCTTGACAGACATCGATGTCGGTAAATAAGCGTTTATTCACACCCGCCTTACGTCTCATCATCAACAACCTTGTCCGGCATATGTGCTACTGTCGATCTTCCTACTACTACGAGACTGACCTGTCACTGTCTTCTACTGCTCACACATTGGGTCAACAGATTTAGCTCGGACAACCCGGTCCGACTGACTTGCTGGCTCATCACGGGCAGTGTTGGGGTTGGGCGGAACTTCGCAGGATGTCGTCAGCCCTGTGTCAGCCTTGCAAGCTGGTAAGGCAAGCCCTTGCATGTGCAAAGTCAATTGTGGGTTAGGCATTCACCAGCCCTTTTGCAACATGTTGTATCAATTGCTCCATATAATTCGTGGACGGCGATAGAATCGTATAGAAAGGATTCTATTTATTAAGCCCACAAGCACCTCAATGCAAAACAAGAGACAAAATGCCAAACCCGCTCCGTTCGCAACAACATATCTCACCCTATCGTAGTACTACAACGTCTCTTGCAACACTTCGTATACTTTTACAACCGATTTAGCTATTCCAAAGCAAAGCGCTGCATGTAATCGTACAATCTCAATATACACAAATCCTTTATTTAGACACCTGGGCTTTCCCACATCACTTATCATCAGTCTCCAACCCTTCAATAGCTTCTTTAATGACATGGCTAGCCTTTGGATCCAAATTCAACGCCGCAGTGAAGTATTTTATCGCATTCTGCTTGTCGCCTTGAACTTTATACAATCTTCCGAGCAAATAATGCACGCTCGATTCGTCCGGTGCCAAGTTCTGCACGATCTGTAGCTCCTCCAGACAAGCCTGATAACGCCGCATGCTCATCAGCAATCGGGCTTTCTTGAATCGCGGTAATGCACTTGTGGGTTGTAATTCGCATGCGATATCATACTGCTCCAGCGCATCGTCGAACCGGTACAATTTCTCGAGCACCATACCAATACAACAAATCAGGACTGCATTGCCAGGGTTTATCATCGCCGCTTGCCTAAAATGCTGTTCGGCAAGGTCGAACTTGCCCGTTTTGAGAAACACCATGCCAATGCCGTACCAAGCGTTGTAATGCCTCCACTCAGCTCGCATCGCATGCCTAAACGCGTTCTGCGCTGATTCGTATTCCTCGTTCGCAACGTGTTCGTGGCCCTGTAACGTATACGCATACGCAAACGTCGGATCGAGATGTGCCGCCCGCCGGAAACATTTCAGCGCCTGATCGTGCTCCTTTTGCAAACTGAACGAATTCCCAATCGCGATCCATGTTTGGGCTGAGTTCCGGTCAATGTCAGCTAGCTCGTGCGCCAGGAAACTCAGCTCGACGTCCCGCCTTAAATGCCACAGCAGGGTTGAATAAACCTCCATATCATCCAACCGCATCGGGTCCACCGCCCGCAACCGTTTAAATGTCACTTCAGACTCTTTGTACCTGACTATTTCAAAATATGCACGTCCGAGTTTACTCAGCACCCACGGGGACTCCTTCTGCTGCTCCGAGAGCGACATTAACGCTTGCAGTGCACTCTTGCATTCATATTTTGACAAGGCAAAGGCAGCTGTCGCGAGCGTCTGATACAGCGATAGCATGCACATTTCCGCTGTCACCCTCTCGTTATCGTCCGGCGCAATCTTAATAGGATGCGTTTCCTCTTGCGATGCTTTCATGCCATTACCATTGCCATTGTTGTTATTGTCGTCGCCTCCACTGCCAGATTTGCTGGCTTTAAGTAGCCCAGACCGCAATCTTCCCCGTATCGCTGACGGCGATGCTAACGGTGCGCTTGGTGCGGCATTCGTAGCCCGGGTCAGGCCAGATAATCGCGACACCGGGGTTTGTGCAGCTGCAGCCGTAGTTGGTGTGTAATTGCTACTACTTACCAACCGTGAACTGCGTCGCGTAGGTGCATCCGTGCCCTGGCGTCTCAAGTCCGCCGCGCCTGCAGTAGCAGACGACGTTGTTCGCGACGACCCGGTCCGTCTAGGCGCATCCGGGGCATGTAACCTCGACCTCGACCGCGCCGGTCGTGCAAACTCCACCGGCGTATTCGCGGCAGGCGTGACGCTGGTTCCTAGCATCGACACGTCATGATCGTTTCCCCCCGCCGTAGGCGTCTGCTCGACTCCCGCACCATGGAATCGTGTCGCAAAAATTGAATTATCCGCGCGAAACTTGAATGGCTGTACTCCAGAATCTGTAGCTGGTGTATCTTGCGCAACGGAGATGCCAGGCACGACAAAATTTCCAGTTGGCGCGCTAGTGTCAACAAACGGGTCTTGATTCTGAGAATTCTCAATGCCTGTGAGATCGTCCGCGTTATCCAGCCACGTCGTACGCGCTTCTTTCATTGCCGGCGTAACCATGAAGATATTATTCACTTTGATATTGACGCCTACACAGAATTAGCGCAGGTTCCACATAACTTCGGCGAGAGTATACGCACCAAGTTTACACAGACCATCGAAGGCTTCCCACAAAAAAGGATTCGCGCTCATGGCCGCAGTGTAGTTATCGGCCGCCTCTTTGGTATCTCCGAAGAGTCTGTACAAATGTCCCAACAAGCACTCGACCGACGCGAGATCCGGGAGCGCCTGGCGGTCGGCATCGCTATGACTATCTATGCCACCAATTAGCGCATCCTCAACACTAAGATACAGAATGGAATCTACGTACATATATTACACGTCTTGGGGAATAGCGCCCGACACCGTTCCAAAACGCGGTATCCGAGTCTATATTTTCCCAACTTCAAACAACATAGCGCATAAACATACGCACACCCAATATGCCGCTTTTCCTCAGTGACATGCATCGCGACTTTATATTTCTGTGCACGGTAATTGCATAAAGCGAGCAAATGCACATTGTCGAGATCGGACGGGTCTTCAGCTACTAGTCTTTCTGCAGCAAAGATAGCAGTGTCGTCGAGTGCGTTGTCGAGAGCGTGCCATATTGTTTTGCGAAATTGCGCGATTAGGAAAGGTGAGATTGTCATATTTTTATTGTGTATGCTCGTGAGAAGTGCTGAATGATGTGCAGGGAGGCTAACATCAAAAGGTCGTACCGCAGACTGGAATCAAACGCCTATATCCGGCGAGGTCGTTTACTGAATCGTCGACTTTTCAATCCGCGTCTACCGGTATAGCAAAGCACACGTTAAACGCACATGCGGTAGCGTTTTATCGTTTCCGAACTACAAATACAACAGCTTCTTCGTTGCAGCTTACTCTGCTCGCCCAAGCTCGATCAAAATATCACTGGTCTCCACAACACCGATTCTAACATCGCGAGCATTATTAGCCCATACATCCTTCATAATCACCGCGCAAATAAGCAACTTACCAAAAAACGCTTTTTAAATGTCGAAAATCAATGACTCGGATACTCAGACGCTTGTCTTGCAGTTCGGTTTAAGCGGAAAATAATTGCATATGTCGGTTTGTAAACAGCTCACCCACCTCGCAATGGGGCTCCCGCAGACAGTTTACCCAGTCAGCCGACGCCGCGCGGACCTTGTGCCAAAAACAATGAAATGGAACTTTATGGCGTAAACGTACCACACACTTGCACACAAAACCGGGTGCAAAGGGTTAGGGTCATGGATTAGAGTAGACTTGACTTGTCATTAACAAATTAAGTGTGTAGTGATCAGGCTAGCAAAAAATGAACGGAACATATTGCGTATTTTACGTGTCAATTTGTCGTACACTATTTACAAGCTCCTCGAAAACCATAATGGACCACACACACGGCCCCCTAATCAAAAAAAAAAAAATCAAAAACCCAAATCCGAGCAAACACGAACCCTTCCTTTGTACAAACAAATCCCAGAAATAGTAGAAATTTAAACTGTAATAACAAAGAAAGACCAGAAAGACCAACCATAAAGTACACGCATACATACATTGCCCAATAATAAAAAAAATAAAAAAAGTCCCGTTTATAACCTAGCAGTTTCAATATCGGATACTTTGAGTGCTATATTTATCACCCATCATACCAAAAGTAGTAACACACGACAAACAACCACACTCCTGTGTAAAATAGATCCCATGACGTGAACCGCAGAATACTGTACAACGAAATGTACATCGAGATACCGTTAAAATTAGTGTACACCGCTTGGAATGATCATTTAAGAACTCCTGCGTATCTGCTACACAATCAAAACCTGATTATAATGTAGAAGGAATAGCAGATTTATCGTTTGCTGGAAGTGACCGGTGCACTATAGCCGCTGTCGCGGCGGCAGCGGCTGCTGCTTCCTTGTTGAGCGTCGGTAACCGTCGCCGCCGCGCGTTGATGAACCAGTTGCTGATTTGGTTCATGGTGAGACCAGTTTGCTGCATGAATGTGGTCTTCTCTTCCTCGGTCGGATAGGGGTGCTGCACGTGGGCGTTGAGCCAGTTGCGTAAAATATCAGTGACATGTTTCGGCAAGTTCCCCCTTCGCTTCTTCTGTGCATGTGTGGACGACTGGTGCTGGTGTGTGTGGTGTCGACCGGAGACGGAACGGACAGACAACTGCTGCTGATGCTGACGCTGCTGCTGGTGCTGGTGCTGGTGCTGCTGCTGCTGTATTAAGTCAGATGTGGATGTAGGACCGAACGCGGCCGCCTGGAGATATGCAGCGTCAGGAGCGTAGTTTGCAGCGGAAGCGTAATATCCAGCGGCAGACGGAGGTGGCGAGTAGGCACTGACACAGTTCCGCTTGGGACCATACATCTCTTTGAATCGACCCTGATACTGCTGATACTCTTCTGCGCCAGAGCCAGCGCCAGCGCCAGAGTAGAAGATCGATGAACGCGGCTGATATTCGATCGGCGACATGCCTGATGATACAGAGGACGCCGACGACATTGACGACGCGGACGACACTGAAAACGACTTTTGCGGGATCGATCCGCTTGTGAGAGAATAGCCGTATATACTCTCCTGTGGTGATAATGACGCGCCACGATATAGACCGTCTGAACTTGCACTTTCGGCGTAAACCAAAGGCGACGCATTACCAGCCGCTGCGACTTCGAATTCATGCGCGTAGGCTGGTCGCGCAGCCGGTATATGGGACGGAGACTCAGAAGAACGCGCGGAGAGGAACTCTGGAAGGACTTCCTGCAGCGACGGGAGCTGAGTTGTAGGCGAGACAGTGGCGGTAGACATTATGTACAGAGTGCGTTATGACAATTGCAGTTTATTCTGGTCGTGGATCGCAACTTGGCTTAAACGATTACTTTAACACAGAAGTTAGCAACTTCTCTCGTTGATTTATATAATGTCCCGTGGTATTACAAATGATGTGTGCTCAACCAGAGACGTACATCTTCGAAAATACTAAAGGGGGTTATGATAAGAGACACTTACATGCAGGAATCTGACCTAATGACTGCGATGATATGAAGACAACAAGGAACAGACGAAACCAGGGCGGCGCCAGACGATATTATAATATGTGTGCCAGGTTTGGACGTAGGCAGAGCTGAGGCCAAAGTCCAGCAGTTGGGAGAGCGGGAGCGCGATGCAAACATGGCGGACTGCACCTTAGAATTAGAAAGGCCGGTACGGAGGCTAAGAGGGTAGAAGTACAAGTACAAATGGTTATACAGGGTACGCGGATGTTTTAAACACACAACGGCGCTTTGAGCCCGTCCCACAACGCCCGTACCACTTCGGTACCATATTTTTATCGCGTTTGTTCCTGCACGCGTCAGGTACAGGACGAATACACAAAGATTCTTACCCGGCCTTGGTGTAGCTGTATCTGGCTAGTCGCCTAAAGGGACGCTTTACAACAGTAACCCTAATCCACAAATGTCCGGCACTGATACCTTGACACTGACAGAACTCAGCATCCAGTCTGGTATTACGACAATGTGCCATTGACAATGCACCAGTAGAGGATCAACAACTGCATTATTGTGCCGGCCCTCGATCGCCGAATAAACTGGGCATTGTGTCCGTATGTTTAAAGTCCGCGGTTTGGTGGCCGTCTAATACAAGAGAATAACCTGGGTGCGGTCCCCCACGCGGCACTGGAATATATATTGGTTCCTGGATCGTGCTGCTTGGTTGCTGGTCGACAGATTTGACCACGCGCGTCGAGTATCAGCGGCTCGTCCGACGTGACAGCAGCGCCGGCCGGGAATTGCACTCATAGCCTCTAATTACGTCATACTTTATCTATGCCGCTATAACTATGTATTACATTGTGCCCGCCATACTTCTCTTGCTTGCCGATCTGCCTGGCCAGACTAAGCTGTAATCCTAATTAGCTGTTTCAATTGCATCATCGTGCGTGGAATATGTGTTAGACACCACCAAAGGACCATCGATCTCCTTCCCCGGGCGGGGACCGCCAAAGCCCCCGCTTCTACCACACAACGACGGTGCACCGCATAGACTTTGGACTAGCCTATAATCATATGTGCACCCACAAACAGCCACCTCCAAAGTCCACATCAATATTTGTCTCGGTTTTCACACGTAGAACGTATACGTCATACCCACCGGTCTTCACTCACGACGAGCAATTCCATCTATATCAAACGACGGCGTAATTAGCTATTTCATATTTGAATTGACGCCATTAGAATATGTCGGAATTAGGGATGACATGTGTCAACTATGACGTCCGAATATCTTCAGCTCATCCAAGGCACGAGTACATATTACCCGTGTAGTTTGTGTGTCTCGCTACGTCAGTTTATGGATTGCCGCTCCATGAAAGTTCAGAAACAAGACGCATCCATGAGATCTGCATAATTTACTATGAGAATGGCTCGGTTGTTGGAAACTCTGCTTGACGCGAAGCCGTTGGATAAACTTAGGCACGTAACAGATAACTCCCGCCCCAATATATCGACGACTCCAAGGAATGGGAAATATTTAAAAAAATTCCAAACACAGTCTTATATCAGCATCGTCAATATGCATTGTGGCACTTAACTGTCGCCAAAGCACACCCAAACTGTCAGACGGATATTGGCGCGAAATCCACCACACAACTCAACTGATACCAAAATTTCCCGACGCAGAGTCGCGACCGCGCCAATTTCTGACGACGTATGGATTCTCGACGTGCACTATGTATTAAATCCATTTTCTATGACACTGGTACCAATCTTCGCATCGGGGTAACTTTGGTGCCATTGCTAACCTCGCGCTACCTCCGCTTTCTCCCGCTATCTCGAAAAAAGAGGATATGTGACGTTCCCTATTATCGCCGACATCCAAATCTTGTAGTATCTTCTATAGACTTGTCAAAACTGGTATTTTCAGCATGGGTTCAACTCGCAGTTTCACACACCCAACGCATCACGCCGCATCCCACAGTCCATGTCAAACTCAAATTGACGACTTTGACAGGTTGCACAGGGGTGGTTTACATTGACGTGTCAAACTCTAATCACAGCGTTCGGTTTGTGGTCGCTAACCTCTTAGCGCCTCCTCCAAAAATCGACCCATCAACTCATATGCTGTATTGCAAGCTTTAAGCGGCGGTCTGGAGAGAAGCACAAGGGGATACGCACGAGGCAGTTTCAAAATTATGTAGAAAGGTGCATTTCGAACGCATCACACCGCTGAGATATAGGTGATTTCAGTCGTTCATTGTATGGTGCAAGAACATCCGGTCGTATGGAAAGTTACCGTTGTCAAGCAAGATAGGCAAGAAAAGACTCCATTACAAATACCGATGAGTCGTTGTGAGGGTTCGACGACAGCGGAGCAATATGAGCAGGGAGCTGCCATTTATTTATTGAGGGCGTTGTTGACAAAAGATTCTTCGGCACGAGGTCACCACAAATCCACAAAATCAACAATCAAAATAAGCCAAGCAAACCTCCGCCGTCAAGGCGTCAATCAGGGCGCGGGCGCCGCATCGTTCTCGACATCGAGTAATGACACAACCTGCACAATCCGAGCGTGCCTGGTGCCTGACCGACGAGACCCCCCTGGTGCCTGGATCTGGTGAGCCCTGACTCAGCGCTAGCTAAATCGAGCGTATTTCGGGCTTCCTAATCCAGCAACCGCATTCTTTCCGCGTGCATTAGCGTCGCCCCCATTCTGCATCATCGCAGACCAATTTTATTTCTACCGCGATTCCGTATTATCATGTGGGCGGCGAGAGCAAGGAGGGGCCGACAGACCTCACCAACAGCTGCATCTAAGAAGTGGACTTGGGTTTATTTGCGCCATGCCGACACCGGGGCTATTCGCAACGCGTGAGCAGGACACCACGACACCGAATGATGGTTTGAGGCTTTACGTCGAGATCTCCATAGTACATATGGGACTGTAAAGTAAACCAATGAGGCAAATCAAGCAATGCTGGAGTTCAAGAGCTTGAAGAATACAACAGTATGCTGAGAATACCAGCAATCACACAACTGGCAAGTGGCGTACACCACCGCCGCATGCTAAGGGCGCCAAGTTACATACCAAATACGCAACCAGCCATCTAGGCTGCATGTGACCCATCTCATGCGCAGTTTTAAGCTGGTATGATTGTACGTCAAAATATCCTTAGCAGGCCAGTAGTTCTCGGAAATTATTTTGAGCCTATAGGAGCAAGTCCACAGAGATGAACAAGTCAACAGAGATGAAACACTGCATATGCATTCAAGTCTATGCGAAAGATAGAAGATCCTCACATCAGTCACTTTAGCAGGGTTGGCCGTCGAGGACCGGCATCGCTGTTTAGAGAAAAGTTACGAATGACCGGTCGGCTAGACTGGTGAACCGCAATAGACCGTGATCCGATTCGCCTCCGACCTTGTAAGGAGGAATTTGGTTCCTGGCTTGAAGAATGACCGGCTGGCTAGACTTCATTGCGTCAGAGCCATGAAATCACCATATGGTCATAGTCTCTCTGATCTACAAGATTCATGCATCGCTCCCATCCAGAGTGGTTGTGATGCATCGGACTCTGAAAGCCATGCAGCAGTCCCTTTAATCTCCGGAGAGTTCCCAGTCATACGGCAGCTGCAGGCCACCTGCAAAACACATGCATCCGAATGCATTTCAAAACCCGCCAGAGAATTGTCATCTAGTCTCGTCTCGTTGCCACTCGATCCACAAAGACTGCGTACAATATGACAACTGTCCTGGTATCATCATTGTCTAAGCGGCCTGCCCCAGGAGCCGCCGGTACATCCAATAGGAGTACAATATTCGGAGATCGGCAGACTGCCTGATGACCCTAACCCGGAGGGTATTATGTCGACATCGGGGACTAAAGGGGAATACGTACCAAATTGTTGGGATTAGCGTTGAGGTAGTAATATGAGTGATAGTACACTAGCATGCTGGCGGATTATTAAAAGTACAAGCTTTAAGACTTACTTGGCTAGCGAAAGGAAAACCTCTTTTTCCGGCGCCAGCGAGGCAGATTCTTAGGCGTAACTGCCTCAGAAATAAGCAAGTCGAAATCCCCTCCATGCTTGTCCCCCCCTGGCCCCCGGAGAAGGGTTGACGCGGTCGGAAAATCTAAGGTTTTGGTAATGACAGCGCCGTGCGGAGGCGCTTGAGGGGGCAGCGATCGGCAACATCAATCCCCTTGTGCTGGACTTGCTTTGTATGGGGGCGTAAATTTTTGGATTGTGGGCGTTGTTGATTCTAGCCCGTTGTGGATAGCGAGGTGGGCATAGTTTAGGAGACGAAGGTAGTCGAACGTTCGTAACTATATGCCCGGGACATTAGACTGCTCTTCTTCCCAGAGACCAGAAGGAACCGCATTTCCGCAGAAAGGTTTACATTCGGTATCGATTGCCCAGTACTTGCGTGAATGAGCCGATATACTGCGTAGTTATGGCATACAAGTAGGATGTGAGTGAATTTAGGCGCAGTAAAAGTCGGTGTCGCCACACCTGCTATCAGCTATAGGTTTTGTAGGAAGCTTAAGGTTCGACCTTTGTCAGCGGATAACCACGCAGTCAAATAAGCGAACAACAAGAAAATGGATGTAACGATGCCATGGTTTGGGACCATCAAGGCTATTATTCTACCGAAAGGTACGAGAAGTTGGGTACCGCTGTACTATAAACCGTTGCTGGCATTTTGTGTGATGACTCTTTGATAGTCTGCAGCTGTGGATGCGTCCCTGCGTACCGACGATAGCCGATAAGAACCCGAGACCGTGAAAAACCAAGGAAATGGGTACGCATATTTTGTCAGCTGGTGAGGCAATTACCCGCCAGACGTCCCATTTACTGTCAAATTCATCACTCCAAGATTTGATTGTGTATAATCTATGACTGGAATAATATATTACATGTTTGACAGATCTCAATAGACGATACCGATGACAATAGCGAATGTTAGTTGTTCGACGTGCTCGTTTGCCACGACGCAGCTCATGTCACGTCCCGTCTTGCGCATAGTGACGTGCGACGCACCAGCGCTGGGTTGCGGTTCCGCAGGAGTTCTGCCGACATCCCGGATACTACGTCATTGTGCGCAGCACACGCCGGAAGTTGTCGTCGTCGACAAATCGGTCACGATTAATCTTGGATTCAAAGAAATTGGTGGATGATCCGGCGTCCTGGAAAGTGACACGTCGCGGGACGTTGTCCATGTTGGGGTGTTGGACAGTGGCAGACATCTTCTTGCTCAAGAGTCGGGAATGAGACGCCTCCGCATTCGACGTGCGCTAGCAGACGGCGCTGGTTTGGTGCGCTAGGCCAAATGCGGAAAAGTACGACGGCAAATTGCGTATGTGACCGACAAATGACATGACGTGTACCTCGTACCTGCGTTTGCCGTACCCGTTTCTTGCAGGGGCATGCACGTCACTGCGGTTAGAATCCACAAAGTTGAGCCGGTCACCCGGCCATATAACAGGAACTTCTTGCCCAGCAAGCTTCCAGCAACCTGTAATTGCACTGAGAAGCTGTAACTGTGTTTGTAGGAACTGCACAACTGAACCCAACTTAGTCGCTAAGTCTTTGTAAACCGCTGTCAGGGGGTCCCATGCGTCTGGTTACTATTTGGGAAATGTTGACATCGGCTTAACCGACGGGGGCCCACTGCATGCTGCTGCAGGGCCAGTGGTGCACGTACCTAGTACTTGACCGGGCCTGTCCGCGTGTCAAATATGTCATGCAGGCCAATTCACCCAACTCGCCTTCCCCATACGAGAACCCATGACTCAGCTTCGGCACTTTTAGCCTGCGGATAGCTATATCAGTGATGTGTCGCTTTTCAATGTGTAGATCTTGCTGTAGTGGCTTCTCTTACACTTATACCAAAAGTTCGATCGTACGTTAATAACAGGGGAGAGAGAGACAGATATGGTGAGAGAGAGACAGATATGATGTCATGCTGCTTCGCCTCTCATTTCCGCTGTCAGCGGCTGCCTCATGTCGGTCGCAGACAATCCCGGCATATTGATTGCCGGACAGAGACTGACGTCTGCCGCAGCATAGGAAGCTGCAGGAGTGCCTGCCGTACCTGTTTGCTAGGCTGGCTGCGGACTGACGTGTCAATGTTCATTCGCTCTCCTGCTTTCAAATATGCGCTTCTAATTTATCACATATAGTCCTGCTTGCCAGCTAACTGTTGCCTGGCAGCCGATCAATTAGAAAACAAGCTGCAATGAGCGTAATGAGCGTAAACCTCGGTAAAGTCTCATCCAATCCGAGTCTGCAGCCCCCGCACAGATCACCCAAAAGAAATCCACACTACCTTTGGTCCAACCGTACCTAAGTTCAAACTATACTGAATTTCCAATATCTGGAATGCTAGTAGGCGTTCTTGTTTACTCTTATACTCTATTTTTCAAGCCAGTACTATTCTTGGACAACTTACCTCCGACTGTCACGTGCGTCGACCTCACTTTTGGCCGTCGTCTAGTCGAGACTGTGCTTTTGGTATCGGGCGACGCAATGACTGTGAAGTTGCATGGAAAGAGGATGCTGTGGTATTGCTGCCACACCGTGATGAATTAGCTTTTGCTTGTCAAAATGCCATTCTTCGCTAAATCTTGCCATCCTACGCTTGGTATCCAGACCCCCTTACCCATACATAATTTAAATTACAAAACTTTATTGAAGCAATTCGTCTGGATTGTCGGTTACGCTTGTCGACGGAGAACTCACACATGTCAAAACACACTCTATCAATATCATTACTTAATTTTCAATACAATCATCATTAGTATGAAACTGGTCGGTCATAATCATCCTCCACCAATAGTTTTAGAAAACGAGGAGATTAAAGTTTAATATTATTAGCATGGCCGTCTTCCTTGTCGATAGAGTTTTCTCATTTTTGAACGCGTCGCTTCAAAACCGAGTCCAATCCGAGGTTTCCTAAAAATATTATTTTGCGGATATGCGGGCAGGGTAAGCGTGTGGAACCCAACGGCTTGATGCGGCTTACTGCGCTAATGCGGCTTAACTTTCCAGGCGCAAGAAAAAAAGTCAACTTTTTTGTGTTGGCGCAAAAAAAAATGCCGGAAGGAATACGCTAACAGAGTATGCTTGGGAATTGTAACTACCTCGGTGGCAACCCCGGGGATGGGTTTGGCACGTGTGACGTGCATGTAGGGAAATTGGGACTCCGAAGTTACGGAAACCCCCTGTGGAAGCGACTTGTTTAATTTCAAAACGTCGGCTGCTATTGCTACATCTCATTATTACTATACCACAACATATAATATCCACAGGGCAATAATGTGTACAATTATTTTTACTTCACACTCTACAACGTATAAACCATCTGGGATCGATAAACGCGTCACTAAACTTTCTTGGTGAGTTCTTCGTATGCCCACTTCCTCACTCTGCCAATGACCTCTCAACCCTAACCTCGCGATTTTCTTGGTCAAACCCACCGCATCTTACGCCAGCCAGTCGTTCAACGCAGCATATGGCCGAGTGAACAAGAGGGTTCAAAACCAGACTTTTGCTGATAGGCATAGGCTAGGACGGAATGCGTGCCAATCTGTTAGGTTCAGATGCTCCTGGTGCCTGGTGGGGTGAGAGCTCTTCTAGGTGTGCATCATGTCAATGCATAATATGTTTTACAGGCATATAGCCTGGGTTGGGTACAGTACGTTTAGGATTGCTCAATGGTTCTTTCTCTTCAAAATGTGCTCTGGAAATACGATACGTCATGCGGATGTTGTGTCAAACTTTCTTATACAAAGATGTATGCCATAGGGAAGTCCCGTCAACAAACACAAGAAGCGAAGTCGTTCATGCATACCAGAATTAGTCAGCTAGACGTATCCGAACCGACAATTATTGTAAGAAATACCGCGCACGCTCTGAACGTTTTATAGCGGTAAAGGTTAATTGCGCGTACGGAAGAATTCAACGTCATGGGCCGGTTTTAAAGCTGCTGTTTTATAACCAGAGATCCTGCCTTACTAACTCCGGGCCACTGCCCTGCTGCAGAATGCTAGCCAGCGCACTGCAAATGTAGTGCGTGTCTGTGTTACTCAGGAGCGCAAATCACGCAACGCGAACGAGGCGAATGTCAGACCAGCATGATTCAGATTGACAGAAATTGCCGTGGAAGATTCAACCACGTATCCGATCCGCACTTGCGTTCTTTTTGAGCTAGACACGCAGATATTGTGAGTACAATCATTAATAGATCAGTTACCTAGCTTTCATCATGTATTGATCCATTTTTACATTTTCTAAACTACGGGTTGGCATCCAACAACAAATTCTCACTAGTTTAGTGCGCCCCCGCTGCCGCGTTAACTATCCAGCTAGTGCTGACTTTAGTCGACATCTGCCTGACCTCACCCGACATGAACTTTAGCTATCCATATTCCTCGGTTAAAAATTTAATGACTGACCAGAATATGCCTATGTCGTCGCGACTTGTCCACATATGTCAGTACAGTGTGTCTCCGGCAGTCACTTTGTGGGCTCTACTCTTTCCACACCGTTCTGTGTCAGAAAGCAGTGACGCTAATTTCGGCATGATCATGACTCTGGTGAGACGGCAGTCGACCTCAACAGCCATAATGAAGACGATACCACAGCAAAATGTTGCAATGACGACACTAGCAGGCCTATGGCGTAGAGCAGCTATCTTTGAATACTACCACTATTCGTTGCTGCGCGTGTAGATGTGGCGATGCCGCCAGCATCTGCTAGAAGTAGTAGTTCTCCGCAAGTTGCCTAAATCGCGCAGACTGTGTATTCCTCATAGCGTTCCTGGCACTAAGGTCGAAGACCGTACCGCACGCTGCACTTTACTATCGATTAGATCTCGGTTTCCGTCATCGTCCCACGAACTCTCGATGCAGGTCGAATTATTTTCACCCAGCAGCATCAGACTACTATTTCTGCAGTGCGTCAGACTTGGACTGCCGCGAGAGGAACCACGCCATTTGATCCCACTCCAGCGGTGCCGCCTTCACAACAAAGCCAGGAGTACCTGACGGTAGCGGTTATCAGTGCGTGCAAGTCCTTCCGGTGAGTAGCACGCGTTGAGGCTTGTCTCCCTGACATCTAGCATGCGAGGTGGTATCAGATCTCAGCATTTTGTTCGCAATGCTAAAACGTTGAATCTACTGCCGTCTAACACAAGCGATACTCTGTCGCAATCTAACCCGGTGTGACTTTCATCTAAGATCTACAAATACATTTGCTTGCTGTCTATCATACATAGCTATTGTACACATATTCACACGCATATTGCTGCCTCTCAAACATATAGTACATATAAGTTACTGCAACTTAAATCATTTCCGGACCGACAGTCCGTTTCACATTGAGTCGCCATCGTCTGGTTAGCTGGTGAGACTCTAGTCTCGAAAATCTGAAAGTGGCGACTTAAGCAGTATCGTTCTAGGTACGCCAAGCCTTGTTGTCATTTTCTTCGCGACATTGGCAGTTGCTTCTATGCCTCTTCCAGAAAATCCCTCCTGAACAGCGGGAGGCAACGGTACCGCCTTCTTCGGGGTCATCTTTGACATCTGCTTCTCAGCAACCGCGTGGTCTTTAGCTTCGTCGGGTGCGGTTGGCAGTACTTTCGGTTTATTCTTCGTTCCTGGCTTCCGACCCCGTCTGACTGGTACCGTCGCCTCACCAACTGGTGTACCTAGCAGCTTGGGCTGCGCATTTTCCTGTGCAATTTTCTTTCGTACTCGTTTCAGTACCTCCTCGTCAAACGAATGCGGAAACATCGAAACACTTGTTGCTTTCTCGTTCTCCTCTTCAGCTTCGACGGCGGAACCTGTTGGCGGCAAATGGACTGCAGCAGGTGCTTTCGACTCATCGCCGACATTGGGGACTTCTCTGGCTGGAGCAGAATCGATGGCGGTTTCTTTCCCTGAGACTGGTTGTTCCGGCGCAGTCGAAAAGAAATGATCTACCGATTCCAACGCGTCCGGTGTTGTTTCTGTTAGTGCAATTTCAATCTCCTCGGTTGCAGCTTCACCTTCTGCACTACCAGCTGCGGTCTTCGGCACATTTCGCTTCCGCGGTGGCTTCGTTGGCGCAGTTTTACCCGCTGGTCTCGCTGTCGCGTTCTTTGCACCAGATTCTCGAGATTTCTTCGACCCTTTTTGGGATTCAAGCTTCGCAAGCTCGCCATTGGCGTCCTTTAGTTGATGTATGATTTTGCTTCCAGTTACCCCTACCCCTGTAGGTGTCACGACTTCCATACCTCCATCTGTAGTTGTTGGCGGTGGCGTGGTCTCTTTAGTTGACGGCACTTCAATTACAGTCTCTTCTTCTACAGCGACCTCCGTAGTCATGTCCGTCTTCTTGTTTGCCGGCACTTCTTCCTCCTCTGGAGGAGCTGTCTTCGTGTCATGGTTCGGCATAATCTCTGCTGCTGAAGTGGTCGATGCGTTGTCGTTATTAACCGGTATGTCGAACAATGACCGTACTGGCGATGATGAAGCAGTTGCATTCCCAGACGATGGGTGCTTCTGTGGATCGACATCGATGTCCGCGTCTGAACTTAATACAGGCGGCAGCGACAGTCTCGGATTCAGCTGGACATCCGGCAGCAAGAAGGACCGTCGCCGACCTCCAAGTCTCGGTCCAATATCAGCAGCCGTAAAGGAGTCGTCTCTCTCCATAGGCATGTCGTCGTATTTATTGAACTCGTCAACCTGCGTTGGGATATAAGCACCCTGACTCTCCTCAATCACTGACTCCGCTATCTCAAGCGACCGTTCACGTGTCCGTCTTCTTCTCTTGCTCGCCCTCGTACTCGATTCAGGCTGAAAATGCGAGGAAGAGTCATCCGGTGTCAAACTAGGAGAACGTTCGTAACTAGGAATGCGGACAGGGTCTGGAGACTCCTCGGAGCTCAATGACTTGAGCGAGCGCTTGGCCGTGTCCGTCATTTCCGCAGCCGCGCTGCTAAGCCAATTTGACTCGCCGTCTCTGATTTTGGTGAGCCGTGGCTGGTCATGCTGGACGTACTCTTCTTGGACGTTCGCGTCCTTGGCGCATTCTAAGTCGGACAGCTCCGGACCGTCAGTTGGTGGCGTAATGACGTTGATAACGCTTCCATTTGTAAACACATAGGACGCGAGATATTCCATATCAAAGTCACAATTACTGTCGTCCTTCACAGACGTGATCTCCAACGGTCTGCCAGATGATTAGCTAGCCTCGTGATATCGCCCCGGACTCTTACTCATCATATATCCGTCTATATCTCTCAGCAATTTCATCGCGCAGTAAAGCAATTGATATCAACGGATGTGTCAAATGCACAAATTTGCGAACTAATTCGTACACGTCTACTAGACCATCTGCGCTCCCACTTTCCATTAACGGCAGCTTTCGGAATGAATCTCGTCGATTTATGACAGTTCCTGCCGAGGCACAATTTAATATTTCGTTGGTAGTCGCATTTGGTTGATGAAGATCTTTCGCGGTTACTTTACGTGGCCGTAGGACATAGACTTGTAACCGAAGGTACTGTTGATCCGCTGCCTGCGCGACGCCCATCTTGCAAGACGTATCCCACAGCGCAGTTTTGCGCGTTGTATTGCGTATATCACCAATAAAGATGCGATAACGGTGTTCCGAATGATGCGGGACAACTGCTGAGATGTTTGCAGTACTTGGGAAAAGGCTAGATACAATATTGACGATGGTTTACGCGACCTTGAAAGCTTAATTTTTTTTAGTCTTGTTTGCCCCGGGTTATGCAAAATTTTCCCGCAGTGCTTCTACATTTATGTCTTATTAGATGCGCATACCACAGTCTATAGCCTTAAATGCAACAATTATAGCAACACTTATGTCTACACAATATTCTCTGGACTGACCGATAGCGGCGAAACGTTCGACCCGGAGGAGTCATACATATCATACATAGAACTCTCGCAGCCTTCAGACTTTTCGTTTGTCATTACTATCTCTCACCCATATAACTGTTGGCTGCCACAGTCCTTGGACTACTCACTAGATTCATTATATATTATTGAGAGAGTTCGGGTATGCGAGAGTATTACTTCAGCACAACGTGAAACCCACAATAACTTATTCACAGATCTTCTCGCATGCCAATGACAACTTTTACGGAATCTGCACAGGTTGCGGCAGAAGACCAGAAACGAAGAGACACGCTTCAGTCGTCGCAGCCAAAGAAAGACGGACTAACCGAATACTCCACATTCCCATCTGCAACAAGTCACACACCTGTGACTTCGTATAAATCGGTTCCAGGATCCTTGCTTTTACCTGATGGAACGCCTGACTATTTGAGGTTAATTCTAACGTCGAGGGTGTACGATGTTGTAAAGGAGACTCCAGTGACGCCCGGAATTGGTCTCACTGCGAAGACTGGTGTCAATGTTCTCCTGAAGAGAGAAGATCTGCAGCCGGTGTTCAGTTTCAAATTGCGGGGGGCGTACAATAAGATCGCTCAGTTGCCAGAAGAGGACCGCTGGAAAGGTGTCGTGGCATGCTCGGCTGGTAATCACGCGCAAGGCGTCGCCTACTCTGCTAAGCATTTAGGCATTCCGGCGACGATCGTCATGCCGGTTGCCACACCCAGAATCAAGCACTCGAACGTGTCACGCTTGGGGTCGAAGGTTGTGCTTCACGGCGAGGATTTCGATTCCGCAAAGGCGGAATGCGAGCGACTGCAAACGAAATATGGACTGACAAATATACCACCATTTGATGATCCATATGTCATTGCCGGACAAGGCACTATTGGGATGGAGTTACTACGACAGATTGATGTGCAGAGCTTGGAAGCCGTGTTTATTCCTGTCGGTGGTGGCGGTTTGATTGCTGGTGTCGCTGCGTACTTGAAGCGCATTGCGCCGCATGTCAAGATCATTGGTGTTGAGACGTTTGACGCAGACGCGCTCTATCAGTCGCTCTCGCAGAAGAAGCGGGTGATGTTGAAGGATGTCGGACTTTTCGCCGACGGTGCGGCCGTAAAGATGGTTGGTGAGGAGACATTTAGACTATGCTCTGCTTTCGTCGACGAAGTGGTTCGTGTGAACACCGATGAACTTTGTGCCGCAATGAAGGACATTTTTGAAGGTACGTTAATTCGACTATGTGACGTTCCAATAGCTAATACGCATGGTAGATACTAGATCTATCGTCGAGCCTACCGGCGCCCTCGCTGTGGCTGGTTTGAAGAGTTATGTTGCCGCCCATCCCAAGCTCAACAGGAAGGGAACCTTCTGTGCCATGCTGTCTGGCGCAAATATGAACTTTGACCGACTAAGATTCGTGGCTGAACGAGCACGACTTGGTGAGGGTCGTGAAGTCTTCCTTATGGTCACTATCCCAGAAAAACCAGGAAGCTTTCGGCAGCTTCAGGACGTGATATTCCCCAGAGATATTACCGAATTCTCATATCGATATTCTGGGGGCGACGACGCATATATCTATATATCGTTCACTATTGACGACCGGGTTACCGAGGTCCCAACGATCTTAGAGGAACTGGCTAGTAGAGGAATGAAGGGTGTTGATATAAGTGATAACGAGCTGGCGAAGAGTCATGCCAGATATCTTGTTGGTGGCCGAGCCAGGGTCGAGAATGAACACATATATAGATTTGGTATGTTTATTTCATAGGCTTTATTGGAGTATATACTAATTAGAAACAAATAGAATTTCCGGAACGACCTGGTGCCCTGAAGAAATTTTTAGATGGTCTCAAGATCGGATGGAATATTACCCTTTTCCACTATCGTAATCATGGTTCAGGTTGGTGAACATCGTATTATATGTGGATGGAATGTCAATTAACTTAAATGTTGTAGATTTGGGTCAGATCCTTGCAGCTATCTCTGTACCTCCAGAACAGCACTCAGAACTACAGACTTTCCTTGAGGATCTCGGGTATCCTTCAGTCGATGAGACCGACAATATTGTGTATCAAAGCTTCATTCGTGCGTAAAGCTCCCCAATAGATATAAGTGCATCGGTGTGATTGTCTTATTATATTTTGAATTTTTTTGGTATACATGTAACTAACACGTTAGATTTTGTTAAGGAGCTATGTTTGTGACAGTCAAGTGTAAGAGAATATACATACAATTAAACTACATTTCGAATGTCAACTTGTATAAAGGTATCAATTTAAATGATCATGCATTATAATAAGCCAATATTGTACAAATAGTAACCCAGCCGTATCTTAAAACTGTTTCCCTTCCCCAAAATTAGTTTTGAACCCGCTTTCTATTTCTTCCAATGCCTTCTCCTTCCTTCCAGCCCATACCTCGTAAGAGCGCAAAACCAAACTCCTCCACAGGAACTGCTTCGTAATCTTGTAATGTTGGTTCATCCGGTCTTGTCACGATGTCCAATTTGTATGCATCCTCTTCTGACATCTGCTGCTGTCGAACTTCTGCTGACTGAACAGTAGATGCTAATGTTATAGGAAGGACCAGGTGTGAATTTTTTCGATCGTCTTCACTGAATTCCGATATTAATTCCCGGATGGCTCTCTCATCCTGAGTTTCCTTTTTGAGGGAGACAGTCCTCGATGATTCGACAATATTGTGCGCATCCTTGACTGTCTCACTCTCGTCCTCCTTAATGTCCACAGTCCTATCGTCTTCCGTAGATGATTCTCTTTTGACGAGAGTTAATCCGTATTTCCGCGCTTGTTGACTCTTCTTCTCTTGCTCATCGGCCTCCCTATTGCGTTCCGCATCGATCAACTGCCCTACTGGCCTGTATATTCCCCTCCTCTTCATCGTCTCCTGAATCCAATTCCGGTTCTCAATAGCCGGAATAACAAGTACTTTCTTCTCCTCTTCCTTCTCCCCAGTACCACCATCGGCACCAAATACCGTGATCAACTGCGCAGGTGAGGGCGACCGCCGCCGCTTGTTACTGTGTCCTTTCAACGTCGCGCCTGATTTGTCCTTCTTTGAACCGAACGCAAATGATACCTTGCCTGCATTTGCATTTGCATTTGCATTTCCAGCAGGTTTACTTTCGACATTGTTATATGCGGATGATGAGCCGCCAAAGGAGAACGATATTCCCGATGATTTTGTCGTCTCTACTGGCTGGGGAGAGGACGATGCCGCCGCTGACGATTGTCTCGATTTTAGCGCAATATTACCACTTGGTGCCGCTTTTCTAAAGCCAGACATTGCTCTTCGAATAAGACGTATGATAGGGTCCGTAGGGACTGACAGACCTGTCTGTAATCGTTCGGTCCGATTAATTCAGGTAAGGTGTGGCGAGACCAAATCAACTTGAGGAGGGTAACCCCTCATAGGCTTAGGGGATTGTTGAAACTCTAATGTGTATTTCCACAACAATTTACTTCTCGTGTTCAGCGTGGACCTGTAACTTTTTCGGTCTATATCTAGACTCCAGCTCATAATGCCGCCCGCTAACAGTACTGATAATGGCTCGAAAAAGAGAGTAGCTGAGGACGAACTTGTTTCACCTGGCATGTATTTAGTGCAGATGCCATGATAATTCCGGAGAGTTGCTAACATTTGCTTTTGCAGATCGTGCTCATGAACATTCGGCCTCAGAAAAATCGGACGCGTCAGACAATGAAATTGGACAGCAGGAATTCTCACCTAAAGATACTCGGAATAAAAAGCGAAGGGGCATGTGTCTTGTGATTATGTGGGATTTAAATATTTCTAACGTATAATTTAGTCTTGAAGCACGAAAAGATATATTTGGATAACATGCCGTCTTTTGAACGTTATACAAAATCATTCATGCACCGAGATAATCTCTGCTTTGTTAAAGTCGCCACGGATACGAATTTTGTTATTACACTCTCAGTTGATGGGATCCTCAAATTCTGGAAAAAGCGCGCACAGGGAATCGAATTTGTCAAGCAATATACTGCACATACCGGCACGGTCCTTGATTCAGCAATTAATATTGATGGCAAACTGTTTGCGAGTGTGGCAACAGATAACACTATTAAAGTGTTTGACGTTGTCAATTTTGATATGATAAATATTTTAAATGTACCGTATATACCGAATTGCGTGTGCTGGCTACAAAAACGGAATCATGTTGATGCTTATTTGGCAGTGTGGGTCTTAGATGCTGTCCAAGTTCAAGCGATTCAAGCTAACTAAGATTTTAGGTCTGATAAAAACTCTTCCCGGATACTGATATACGACGGTCGAGGTGATGCCGAGCCTATTCATGTCTTATCAGAGATTCATAATCAGCCTGTCAAAGTCATGGGATTTAATTCCATATTCAACTGTGCTGTGAGCGTTGATATGGCCGGTATGATAGAGTATTGGAGACCAGAAGGCAATTATGAGAAGCCAGACGACGTCTTCCAATTTAAGAGCTCGACTGATTTATACGAGTTCCGTAAGGTTAGTTGTCAGGATCAATAAGGAAGTTTTGCAAACGCTGACATATAATTGCTGTAGTATAAATGCAGTCCGACCAGTATTGAGTTTTCCCCGAATGGGCGCCATTTCGTGACTCTGTCGTTGCCGGATCGACAAGTTCGGATTTTTGACTATCAGTCGGGGAAGCTTCACAGGAAATATGACGAAAGCATAGCGACAACAAATGAGGTTCAGCAGGTACGCTACTGGTCACCTGTCAATGCTGTATAGCCACCCGACTAATTAAAGGGACTTGATAGTCTGGGACAAGTCTGAGGCGGTTAGATGATATTGAATTTGGCAGGCGGATGGCTGTAGAGCATGAACTGGACCGTGACGAGTTAAGTCAGCGGTCGATGAGTGCCATTTTTGATGAATCCGGAAATTTTCTACTATATGCTACATATCTGGGGATAAAAGGTATATATTTCGATTAATCTTAGCGGTACGTGCAAGCTTACTCAAGGAACCAGTCGTAAATATTGTGACCAACAAGTGTGTGCGACTATTTGGATCCCAAGAGAATGTTCGATTTTTGAATCTGGCGATGTATCAGGGAGCACCGAATCGGAAGGAGATTCTCACGCTTGAAATGGCGACTTCAGATAATGCCTTAGTTTCCGAATCATTGACGACTGACCCCATCTTGGTAGCTACCGGCATTTCCAGAAAGCGGTTCTATCTTTTCACGAATTATGACGGAGACTTGTATGTACTTTTGTCTTTGTGAGGAGTTCAGTATTAATATTCGGTAGCTCGTCAATCAAGTCAGACCGTGATGTATTCAATGAAAAGGCCACCAGGGACGACCAGCGGCAGGATCCTTCTGCAGAGAGAGCGGCTGAGACTAGCAAAGGTGTCACCTTGCATACAACGTTGGGCGACATCCAAATCCGCCTGTACCCAGAGCACGCACCATTGACCGTCGAGAATTTCGTCACACTGTGCAAACGAGGATACTATGATTCGACAATTTTTCATCGCGTCATCAAGAAATTCATGATTCAGGGTGGCGATCCTTTAGGTGACGGTACTGGTGGTGAAAGTATGTGGGGAAAGGAATTTAAAGACGAGATCTCCGTCTTGAGACACGATCGGCCATACACTGTCAGTATGGCAAACGCCGGGCCAAACACTAACGGGTCCCAATTTTTCATAACCACGGAGAAAACTGTAAGTGAATATTTGATTATAAGTTACATGTGCGTCTAATGAAGCTCTTAGCCTTGGCTTGATAACAAGCACACTATATTTGGCAGGGTCGTCATGGGAATGGATGTCGTCAAAGGGATCGAGAATCTAAAGACCGACAAATATGACAAGCCGGAAAATCCTCCCTCGATAGTGTCAACGACTGTATTATAGATTTGTAGGAAGTGATGCCTTGGTTGGAGCATAGAATACAATTATATAACGCTTACAATAATATGCTTGTATTTTCATTTACCAAATAACGCCTATAACTATGCTCAAACTTTAATCTTATCGTCATTGTCATATACAGCTTCCATCTCACGTGTTGAAAAGAGCTCTAAACCCCGAACTATACCGTTTCTTCTTTTCGTCTCCTTGTTTGGACATGACGCCGCTTGCTCGTCTATTTACCGGAATTCCGCTCTCATCGTCACTCTTGTCATCATTGCTATCACTACTACTTCCACTATCACTGTTGCTACTGTCATTAGTATCATTGTCGGAATCAGCCGCGACAATTTTCGTTTGAGCTCGTTTCCGATCATTGGTAATCTGACTCTGGATGGCACGAATGCCAGTCGTACTTTCTCGCACATCCGGCACACCGAGCTTAGCTAGTTCACTTAGTGACCGGAATGATGGGACTCGTTTTTCCAATAAGGGCGCTTTGACAATAGCCGCCAGCGATGCCGGTTGTCGTACAGAGACCGGTTCAGCCTTAATTGCCAATGCATGCAAACCACCAGTCGTCGGTGTTCGAGTCGGCGCTTTAAAAGGTTCCGACTTTGTGCTCTCAGCGCCGCCATCTTCGGAACCGGAGCTTTCAGAGTCCGACACGTCGCTCTCGGAATCGCCCGTTCCTTCTCCTACTTCCATAAAGTCGTCGTGGCGTGAATCGTCACTGTCCTTCTCGCTTTCGGCACTTGTCTTTGTTCTGAACATTTCTGCGTTGCTACGCTTTTGAGAGATAGCGACTGATTCGGGCTTTATCGCAGTAGGCGTCTCTATACTGGGCGAGCGTTCTGACGCAGAGTCAGTCTCTGACTCAGATTCGGAATCGCTGTCATCATTCGTTTCCTCTTCGCTGATTATGTGCTCTGACTCATTGCCATCGTCATCTTTAATTGTTTCCGACTTGACCAGCACGTTTTCTTTTGTTAGCTCGGTATGCATACTGTCGCGGGCGAATTTTGTCCCATTTTGCACCGACGGGTAGGCTGCGACTTTGGATGAGGGTTTCATAAGGGTCCGAGATGCGCCATTCTTGAGTATTATACCAGGATCCGACTCAAGAGCCTTCTTCATTAACTTCACAGATTTCGGTCCAGCTCCATTTGTAGATGACTTAGTGGAAAAATTCTCTGGTTCATGCTTGGCTACAATCTTCGTAGAAATAGACGCCATTTTTGGCGTCGCTGAACGTTGCGATGTCGTTCCCTTCGATGACAACTTTGTGGTTAAATTCATTGGCTCAGACTCTGCGCCATCCTTTGAAGCAACCGTAAGTAAAGGGGTCCTTGGCATATCGGTGACTGGGCCCTTAGGCGTCCTCTGAACGTCAGGGATTTGAGAATCAGGTATTACGGTCTCCTGAACGGACATAGCCTCCGCATTTGCTGTCCTATCACTTGATTTCTCTATAGCCCGAAATCTGGCCGTAGTCCGCGATGGGCTAGGTTGACTGTCCTCTGCACCGCTAACAAGTTGACCCTGACTATCAAGTACCATAAGTTCAGGCGACGACGACCTCTCAACTTCACCTATGCGTGCTCGTTTGGCCTTGTGCTGCTCAGGAGAAGCGTTTGTTCTCGACAATGACGCCGGCGAAATATTTCTTAGGGTATTTGAGGCATTTGACGGCGACAACAATACCATATCGTTTCCTGTGCCTGTAGTCTGACGGTCAGAAAACATATTCGGCATATTTGGAAGCATCGGAGTAGGAGTACGCTTCTGATGGCCGTCGGCTAACGGCACAATCGACTGGAATGTCTTAGGCACCTTGGAGGCAGTGAGGGGCGACGCGATGTCAATCGAATTATTCGTAAAAACTCGGACTATGCCTCCGTCGCTAAAAATTTGTGAGACTGAATAGTCATCGTCGAGATCACATTCGTGCTCATCTTGAATGGACTCGATATCCAGAGATCTAACTGCTGCGTTAACAAGCAATGAACTATGCATAGCATCATACGCACATCAGGCGAACAGCGACATACTGATGATAGATTCGTTCGTACCGGCCCAAAAGCTCATCTTTCAGCTGCCGTATACTGGTTGACGGTTTCGTAATATGGATAAACTTTCTCCCAGATGGTCCATACTTTGGCAGCGGTGAACCGGTTAATAGCGTAGGTGTGGTTTGTAATGACGTAGGATTATCGAACAACCAAAGGTATCCGCCAGCCGCGTTATGGCCGACGTGGACCTGTAATCTTACGAGCTGCACCGAGGTATTTGTCATTGACTGATAATTCAGGTATTATCTAAAACGCGGATTTACCGGTGCTGTGGACAAGAAACTGACGTCAAACAAATTTCGCGAAGACCGACCGGTTATGGCGTTAAGTTTCAATGATCGATGATCGTTCGTTACTCGCATCAATAAACTTTTATACCTCAACCATCAGCGCTTACATTGGCATCCTCTTTCAGTTACATTTCTCAACAACATTTTATTAACTATTTCACATAAGGCACTAGGAACGTATGGCCCCGCCTACCAAGAAAAGCAAGGTATCAACAGAACCAGGCGAACCAGCAGCACCAAATGAGAGTGATGAAATTGAAGTAGGTAGCTCATCTGGACCATCAGATGTGCTTGTCAAAGCCAAGGAAAGACAAGAAAAATTCAAGCAATTAAGAGTGCGTCTGGTGAGTATTATTACTAGCAGGACCTTGTGATGGTAGCCGGTAGCTAATCAAAGCGGTTTAGAATCGATCAGCGGCAGACAACAAGCAAGAGATGTTTGCTGAGTTTCGGCGGCAGAAGACTGATCCAGCCGCTGCGGCGAGGTTAGAGCGGAAAAAAACCGATGCCGAACTTGAACTTGCCAAAGAAGAGGCTAAAGACGAAGGAGACGATTATGAAAGGAAGAGGGCCTGGGATTGGACTGTTGAAGAGTCCGAGAAATGGGACGAACGTCTAGAGCGGAAACGGAAAGCGAAAGACAGCGTTCAGTTTGCTGGTAAGATGATGGCATATGGTGGCGCAATGAAGACAGGCACTGATTAATTTACTTGACAGACTATGCACAGGCTGCCGAGCGGGCATACGAAAGAGAGTTGCGAAATTTCAAACCAGACATAGGGGCCTACCTGACGCAAAAGAAACAAGCATTACAAAAGTCGGGTCAGTTAATAGAATCAAACGACGGATCAATAATTCCTCTGGATGGTGACAATTCATTTTATGGAGATATTAATTCCCTTGATTTTGCGGACAACAAGCCGCCCAAGGAAGCCGTCGATCGCTTAGTGAAGAATATACGCAAAGCGTAAGTTAAGGATTGAACATAACTAGCAGTCGCTGACTTTTGCTTAGTGACGAGCAACGTATGAAAAAGAGTCGTCGTACTGTCGAAGAGGGTGATGTTATGTCTAGTATGCACATTCCGTGTACGCCACAATGAGTAATTTATATGCTAACAATTTGCTTAGTCAACGACAAAAATAAGAAGTTCAATGCCAAGTTATCGAGATACTATGATAAGGTAAAGTTGGTCTTCCTATTCAGTGCACGCATCGGATGTCTGACATCGGCTTAGTACACCAAAGAAATTAGGGACTCGTTTGAGAGAGGCACGGCCATGTAGTATTACTTCAGAGTTATCGTATCTGTAGCGATTTGGTTTGTTTGGGAAGATCAGGACTAAACTATGTACATTATGGATAATGATAAGAAAGAGCGGCGTTATGTGGATCTCGAGGCTTCTGTTGCCAGCTTTACCAGACTCTCACGATCAATAACACCTGAGACCGTCTCGTCTGCCAGTGCCTGGACAGCGGCAGCGGCAACAACGGATGTGGTTATTGGCTTCAAAGCCTTGTAGGATATGAGCGGCGCATTCCCCCCTAGTAAGCTATTTACTGAGCCAACCGTTTTCAAACCTAGAGCCATATACATTGACATTGGTCGTGACGGGTCAAACATAAAGCCTGTGTCCTTTATTAGTAGCTGCAATACAATGGAAGATGCGGGCGTAAGATAATTACCTGGACGCAGAAATATCGCCCGTAAAGAAGGCATCTGTCCAATTGCCATTTCTGCTTGCTCTTTAGTTTTAAAATATGCACGCGGAATAAGTGGAAACCCTCCAGCGGCTGAAATGTATACGAACGGTTTCACACCGTCGGATTTGGATGCCTCATTCGCCAGCTTGATTGCTGTAAAACTGCATTTTAGCCATAGAAGGCCCTCGTAACAATCAGCACCACGTACCTAAATCCCTGTTCATATTTTCATATGTTACTTCGTCTTCTATGCCGTGTTTCAACGGATTTCTGTTCCATTTCTGAACGACCTTACTGGCACCCTCGAAAGGATTCGAGCTCGAAACAAATGTCTTGTAATAGTTTGATTCCAATAAGATTCCTAAACTGTACACCACTGCATCTGCCGAATCAACCCAAGGTCGTACATCAGACGAAGAAGCTTGCATAATGTCAAATCTTTCAAATTTCACCTTTTCCGCCCATGAAGGAAGTGGTCCTTTGAAAGCATTTCGTCCTGACCGACTATGATTGGCTTGCCGTTAGCACTGATTTCTCGCCGACGAAGCGGCCGTGCAATACCTTAGTGAAGTCACCTCCCATCCATGAGCGACTGCAGTCTCGCAAATCTTACGACCTGTTGAATCACATCAGCCATTATTCTATAGTCTCGAATGCACCCGAACAGTTGTAGCGTGGAGTATTATATGGCTTACCCAAGAAACCTGTTCCTCCGCACACGAGCAGTCTCTTTAGGGATGTCATGACAGTATTTCTCGCAGCAAGTAAATTATCGTGTTATGGTTATATCGTAGAGGAAGACTCTGCAATCCGAGATCTTATGCACCATTGAGTTGGGTCAAAGACGCAATCTTGATTCCTCCATTGTCAAAATTGAGTTTAGAAACTAACTAGTGTGCGTCGATTTTGTTAGGGGAGTGCTAATAACGTTTAATATATAAACGTTATATATGGCACGCACTAATATTTTACGTTTGACTGTCAAGGACTTCTATTCAGTGAAGTTTGACTCAGGAAGTCCGTGGGCGGAACAGACCGACCACAAAAAAAACCAACACAACTGGTTCTAGGATCACATACACCAGCCGTGCTAGCGCTTCGGCA
The DNA here is from genome assembly GCF_038497915.1 of Lipomyces doorenjongii. Lineage (NCBI taxonomy): Eukaryota > Fungi > Ascomycota > Lipomycetes > Lipomycetales > Lipomycetaceae > Lipomyces > Lipomyces doorenjongii. The sequence goes on along the minus strand of NW_027118108.1, from coordinate 77,552 downwards.
CATATACATCGAGGCACCGGTATATGGACGTCATTCTCTAGGGATAGAGCACTACTTTATGCGGCACAGAGTTTTCAACTGCATCCACGGCAGTGGAGCGCCGGGTTTGCCGCTACAAGCCCGCCGCGGACTAGCAACGCAGACGACAAAACGCCGGAAAATTGCTCTAAATGGGTTTATTGGCAAAGTGCTAAGCCAGCGGAGTGACGGTGATGCGGAAGGCGAAAACATTCGTGGTAAGCTTTAAATTGCAGTTCACAGATACTGAAAGGAATTTTCTGACAACTTCATCACTGTAGCCTCATACAACTCGACGCTAGGACAATTCCTTCTTCCAATCACTGAAGTCCCCTGTCTGCCGAAGAAATATTTTAACCAGCATCCATTTTACATTCCCGATGAAGTTGGACGGCTCACCGGACTGCTAGCACCAACTTATGACTCCCTTGAGGCTAGATATAAGACTCGTGACATAGATTCGCCAAATAATGTCGTTCTGAATTATACTAGTCGCGGTGATTTTGAAGCAACAAGGAAGGAAAAGTTGTCCCTTTTCCTCGCTTATAAGCCAGCAATAGATCCGAATTCACTCAGCCCGCAGAAGAAAACGGTGAGTGAATTATTTGGATTGCGCTATGAGCCATTTAGTACTAATAACGACTGGGTAGCGGCTGAAGGAAGTACTAAAGCTGATACTAGCTGCTGAAAGTAAGGATGCATGGCGGGAATTATGGAATGAGTTTCTTCAAGATTTAAAATCGAACACGGACAGACAGTCAGCATTGTGCCTCTTAACGTCAGAAATCGTAGTTCCCAAATCAGGAACTCTATTAGACGACTGGACAAAGATTGAATTTATTTATAGTGACTATTATAAGCGACTACGGACTCCGATAAAAGAAGGCATGGAACTGTTCTATCACTTATGCAGACATGTGTCCACAAAGTTTGCTACAAGCCACCACTCTAATTCAGCGGATCATGAAGCAGCACAAATATTGGAAAAGAGTACGTAAGGTTTTGAATGGCTGCGGTTGAAAAGAATCTGACGTCTAGTTTAGCTGCGAGCAGTTTAGTCAATTCATATCATCTAGAAGGTCTGCCGGAGTCGTGTGTGGAGCCCTATATCAAGGCTCTCTTGGTAGTTGGAAATCTGAACTTACCATTGAACATGATCCTGAACTCTCGAATTGTCGGCTTCTCCCCAGATCCTGCACTGATCATTGACTTCCTCGTCGAGCTATGCAAGGAAGATGGTCTTAGAACGGAGTCCGACAAGCCATTAACAGCCATCGACGACCTCGTTGAGCATCACATGGGTCTTTTCCGACCATACTTTATTTCGAGACGAAATCCACCGTTGGGAATTTCGTTCCTGCTGGAGCGATATGTTAAGACTTTGGATGAAATATATAGCCTCTTCAACCTCTGCTTGAGATCCCACTACAAAGAACATTGTCTGAGAGCCAATGAACGCCTCTTCCTTCAGAAAATATACGATGTCTGCCGGGATGATAAATACCTGGGTAATGAAACCCAACGGCTAAAAGTGGCGAGGTCAAATATTATGTTCATGTTGTCGAGGTTAACAGAAGAGCTTGGCCATCTTAGCGCACGAACTAAGGACACATTTGCAAAGCTGATCGCTACGTGTGATGAACAACTAGCAGAGCGACGCATCTCCAGAGCCAGTCTGCAAGATTATAGTCTAATAGAAGCTAGGAAGTGACAGCAAAAGCATTGACGATCTGTACATAATTGTATTGTATTGTATATTACACATATCCTTCAACCAAAGTCATTTTATGTTCGAAACATTCTATATCTATAATTACATACAGCTATACATCATAGCAGACCACGATTCCGTATTCGAATAGTCGACGCTTGATCACGCGGGATATGTTCTGCGGGATGCACATCGGGTGTGGAATCTTGTGGTTGTGGTGGTGGTGGAGGTGGTGGAGGCGAGTATGACCGGCGACGAAATTTGAAATATATTACGACCATTAACAGAAAAACGAGAAGTGATAGGAAAATGATAATTTTACACTTTTGAGTACGTCGTTGATAGTGAGCGGCCTGCGTATTATATTAGAACGTATTTCGAGTTGCATTCCATCGGTGAATCACGCACCTGCCGAAGCTCAGTGTCCGCAGCCTTGACGTGGACTTTCATATTTTCGATATTATAGTCAATTCGATCCAGTAATGTCCCTTGGTCTATGACCATTGTTTGTAGCTCCTTGAATATATCTGCCAACTCGATAATTCCTTGCGCAATTTGTGTAATCTCTGCTTCACGCTGGCGTATAACAGTATCATTTGAAGATTCAGCAACTCGGGCAGATTGCTGTATTTGGGATTGAGAAAATGATACGTCGAGATCGTCTTCCGGATATGTCGTGGTGGTGACTAGCGGTAGTGAAGCGGCTCTGTTCCCGCGCAATGTCTTCAAATAGGTGGACTGCTTTTTTCTGAACTGAGTGCTGACTTCTTGGACTTTAGTTGCCAGCGAAATCTGCATATTCCTGCTCATATTTATCTGCGTTGATGTAGGGCTTGATTGCTGCAGTATCGTTTCCAATGATTTGATTAGTCGCTGGCATTCGTGAAAATGCTGTATCAGAACGATATCATTAGCAAGTTAATGGCAGCATATAACTTACAGCACCGTACCTCGGTGATCTCCGCTGTAAGATGTTCAATCACACTCTCCTGCTTTGACCGATCGTCAAAACCCGGCAGAACATGCTCTTGATGAAGTTTGTCCAGTCTGTCACTTTTCTGCTTGATCATATCAAGGATCTGATTAACCTCGTCACTGACGTCAGTCCAGGATGGTGGAAGAATATCCATCTCAATGGCAACATCGTCTCCAACGTCTCCAGAATTTCCGGCATCACTTAGCAGCGGATTCCGGTCTTCATCTCTGGAGCTTCCAGGGGGAGGAGTACCATGGGTTGCGACTACTGAGGAGGCGTAGACATATCCAGGCGTGCTTGTGGTGAATGGATGACGGGCATACGACTGGCGGTACGAGTAGTATAGATTTGTCCGGTCGCGGAACATGCTGCGACAAGTAGCAGGATGTATACCAGACGACAATGTCTAGAGAGAGACAACGGCCCGATATTAATGTTGTAGAATGGAGCCGTTATGGCAGATTGTAGTCTGCCTAATACCAGTCGGGTGCCTTCTATTGTATGCACCCCGTGCGCAACCTTGGCTGTGTTCAACTAAGCGCCGCATGGTTCTGAAGCTCTCTCAATTGTCATCAACCAGTCAGTTATGCATTTAAGGCTCTATCCGTTACAAGATCACCCAAAAAGCTGGTTTCGATTCGATGTCATGGTGTTAATGTGCTCCACGTGCGTTGAAGTTCCATAGCGTCTACATGCTTCTGGAACACCAGAAGCCTCTCCCCGCGTAAGTCACTTCTTTTCGCACTCACCCCACACCACCCACGCGAAAGTGAGCAAGTCATCGGATACAAGCGACGATATCAAAATTGCTGTGTTTTACAACTTATTACTCAGATCAATATGGTTGTCGACTATTCAAAGTGGGATAAGCTCGAGCTATCCGACGATTCTGACGTCGAAGGTAGCTATTTTATGCTACGATTCATCTGGTCATTTTTTAGTTTATACTAATCTTTGTTAATTCAGTGCATCCGAATGTTGACAAGAAGTCATTTATTCGGTGGAAACAGCGCGATATTCACGAGAAGCGGCAACAGCGTCACCACGAGATAGAAACCCTGAAAGCTGAGAATCAAATGAACAGTAACCTGCTAGCACGAATTCAAAAGCTGATAGGTTTTTTGAAAGCGGTTCCTGAGGGATCTGAAGACGAGAAAAGTGCGATTGACACTATTTTGAAGGACGCCTGTATGGAGAGCTCTAGTGGTCCGGTAGAGGAGAATCCCAGTAATGGTCCATCATATGCAGATATGGTGAAGGCGCTGGTGGGTCAGGTCGAGCATGAAGCATCACAGTCTAAAGATGCGTCTTACTACCAGGCGCTGATAACCAACTTCGAGATGCATTATAAGAAGTTGTCAGAACTGCAGGATATTTGTGTCAAGAAACTCACGGATCTGCAAAACGAAGAGACAAAGCACATCACTTCAGATGATATCCATATTGGTTTTGACAGTACTCGGGTCTCAAAGGGTACGCGTCCCGAACCAGGTCCTTCGACATCTGTTACAGGAAAAGGTAAACAAGTTCAAGAGATTGAGGTGCTGAACGCGCCGTCAGTATCATCGTCTGAAAACACACAATTTGAGGAACCCGATGCTGGAGATGAGGCAGATGATGAGAGGGAGGCTTCGGGTGAAGATAAAGACGAGGAATACAAAATATCACCAATTGCGCTGGAGTTTGCTGCTATTAAAATGGGCGACTATCAGAAGTGTTTGGAATTTATTGGCAAGCATCCCTATATAGTTTCCGAAGAGGAGTCGGATGGTATTTTGTTTGAGGCATTCGGAAAAGAAATGGCTGGAAAACACACTGCGGCCAAGCGTCATGTTCACAATGCTCTCCTTCTGCAGTACAGCGCTCGTTTAGGCCAAGATGGAGTTACTGTGTTCTTCCGCAAGATCATGACTCCTGGGCATCCATCGCTTGGCGCATTTATGCAAGATGTGGAGTACACATACAATCACATCAAGGAGCGGTCAAAGGTACTGCTAGAGGAACAGAAAAGTAAGACAGAGGAAGTGGAAGAGATCATAAATCTGGAAGAGCTAAGCGAGAAGGAATTGGCAGATTTAGGACTCACGAAGGAAGATATTGAAAGATTTAAGTCAGAGCAGGTGGAACGAGACGCAGAAGAGTCTGCGCGATTAGAGAGTAGCAAATGACTTGCCTAACTCTAATATTGTAAGGAAATTCGAGATTTAAAACTTCATTTGCATATATTACTGATAATTTTCCTGTTATTAGTAGCAAGGCACATTCAACCATTAACTACATACAAACTCATCACGACAATAACCAAGATCGTATAATAATAACCATATTCAAACATCAATATGTAGAAAAATTGCGCACAAATTCAAGTATCTTATCGTATTAGATATCAAATGCACTCCTCATCATACACTACAAAATAAACATTTACTTGGACAACTGATATGGAAGTTAGAAGTAATCGTGCGTAAAACGTATTCGAACAAGCAACGTACCATAAGCTGGACAAATTCGTTATAATCAATACGACCATCGTTATCTTATCGCGGTTAGTACGTGACCACTATTAAAGACCTAGAGCGAATAATAGAACGTACTTGTGTCTGCTTCTTTTATCATCAGGTCGACTTCCTCGTCAGTCAGACGCTCCCCAATGGATGTCATAACATGTCTGAGCTCAGTGGCCGAGATATATCCATTGTTATCACGATCAAAGACCCTGAAAGCCTCTTTGATCTCCTCCTCTGAATCAGTGTCCTTCATCTTGCGGGCCATCATAGTCAGGAATTCTGGTGGAGGGGTCAGCCGCAGTGTACGAAACCACCCAATATATTTTCAACCATCATAACGCAACGTACCAGGAAAATCAATGGTTCCGTCGTTATCAACATCAACCTCGTTAATCATATCGGCTAGTTCCGCTTCAGAGGGATTCTGTCCTAGACTTCGCATGACTGTCCCTAGTTCCTTTGTGGTGATTTGGCCTAAGAATATTAGCAACTCTAATCCCCATGGATCCAGGCCACAAGTGGTCTGCCGCATGACTGTTGTATCGAATAATTTGCACGGATAATCCCTACCATCGTTATTCTTGTCAAACAACGAGAACGCCTCCTTGAACTCGTTGATCTGCTCCTCGGTAAGCTGGTCGGCCTGTGGAATGGTTAGTAACAGTCCTCGAAAGCGAAGAACAAGCAGTCGCCTGGTAAGAATAGCACACAAGATACGTACCATTGGGCTAGTAAGAGGGTATTTTGTGAGACGAAAAGGGGCAACGTTGAGAACGCGATGGCAATTAGTGATATGGTCGTGCAGATGAAATCGTGCGCGTATACGTAGGGGCCAAACTCGATGGAGCCCTGTTGTAATAATAGCTGGCACTGCATCGCAGCCACAATTTGCACTGCCACACTTGCAGCCACATTGAAATTTACTCTACTCGTCTCGAGGCGAAAAATTGACCTTTTGGCGTTCTCGATATCGTATCGGCATATTCCTAGTACCATTCTACAGCACTAACACGTTCCAACAAGTGCAATTGACGCGGCACGACGACCAACTTTCCCGCCATTCTGGCATATACTTCTGCTAAGCGACCTATACCGTAGTGGTGTTCAGGATACTAGTGCTATGAGATGCGCGGACCGCAATTTTTGTCGACCGCGGCGTCTTTCCCGCGCATATCGCGCGTTTTTGCTAGAGCGAAAGCTACTCATCAACCGCCTACAATAAGGCAGTCGCCCTGTATGACGATTCTGGTGCGGAGCGCGTGTCAGCATGGCGATTTTCGCGCTGCAATGCCGAGGCGCATGCTAACTGCTAATCATTATCGCGCGTTTCATGCGAATCCGGCCACACGAAAGGACGACACTAGGAAGGACGGTTTGGACCACAACAACACAGAGAAGCGTGCTGAAATGGATGAGGAAGGATTTACATTATCTGAGAAGGCTGCGAAGGCTGCACAAGTGGATTTATCGGCCAGACTATCAACCCGCGGTGTCCCTCCTAAGACAGCTGGACTCAATGACATTATAAGGCTGTTTAAGCTGGCCAAGAAAGAGGCATGGCCGTTGACTGGTGAGATTAAATATACATATGTACATTTCTGAATGTTTCTAATGCCATTGACTTAGGGGCATTTGTTCTGTTGTGCTTATCTTCTGGTGTTACTTTAGCCGTCCCGTAAGTCAGCTGTGTTATTATTTATTACCGTCGTTGACACTCTGTCTTTAGCTTCTCTATTGGAAAGATTCTCGACATCGCAACAAACAGCTCGCTTGACAATACAATTTTTGGCATGACGCTGACGCAGTTTTATGGTGCTCTAGCTGTCGTTTTCGTACTTGGATGCACAGCAAATTTCGGCCGAGTCGCGATATTACGAATAGTGGGAGAACGACTTGTGTCAAGATTACGTGCACAATTATATAAGCAGACGGTCACTCAAGGTATCCCGTCGCTGTTACTGTGGTGTTCGGATATAAACTAAGCTGTCGCCAGATGCTGAATTTTTCGACGCGAACCGTGTCGGGGATTTGATTTCCCGCTTATCGAGTGACTCAAATATTGTTGCGAAGTCATTGACACAGAATGTATCCGACGGTTTGAGGGCCGTTGTCTCCGGTGTCGCTGGGTTGACTATGATGGCTTACGTCAGTGTTAAGCTTACCGTAAGTCTGTGACCATTTTGTAGAATTAAATGTTCTGACCGTTAACAGGGTGCTATGATGGTTATTGTGCCACCCGTCGCTGTATTCGCATTCATTTACGGTCGACGTATCCGGAATGTTGCTAGGGAGACGCAGCAAGCTCTAGGTTCCGCTACTAAGGTTGCCGAGGAGCGTCTAAGTAACGTAAGGACTGCACAGTCGTTTTCTGGTGAAATACAAGAAGTCCACAGATACAATGAACGAATAAGGGAGATCTTCAATTTAGGAAAGCGGGAAGCATTTTATAGTGCGACATTTTTCAGTTTGGTACGTGGTCCACTGAGAAGAGCGTCTAATCGTAAGGACTAATCATGTCATAGACTCGGTTCTCAGGAAATTTAACAATTTTATTAATTCTGGCTACGGGATCCCAGATGGTCACTTCGGGTACGATATCAATCGGCGACCTTTCCTCGTTCATGATGTACGCTGCCTATACAGGAGGTTCCATGTTCGGTCTTTCTTCATTCTATGCTGAGTTGATGAAAGGAGTTGGAGCTGCGAGTAGACTCTTTGAACTCGAGGATCGTAAACCCACAATAAAGACCACTATTGGCAAGCCAGTTCCGGACAATGGCAGAGGAGTTATTGAGTACAAGGATATCGCGTTCGCCTACCCTACTCGACCGGCGGTTAACATTTTCGATGGGTTGTCGTTTACTATTCAACCAGGGAAGAACGTTTGTATCGTCGGACCATCCGGAGGTGGAAAGAGTACCATCAGTAAGTGGCTCATGCGTTACGAAATTGCTAGTCACGACATTAACATTGATCAGGCCAATTACTTCTTCGATTTTATGATCCGGTAAAGGGACACATCACAATCAATGGCGAAGATATCAGAACATTTAACCTTAAATCCCTCCGGAGGACGATTGTAAGTGATATGAAGTAAAGTTTTGTGTGTGGTGGTACTGATTAAGTGTTAAGGGAACCGTTTCTCAAGAGCCCGTGCTGTTTTCAGGCACTATTGCTGACAATATAGCGTACGGAAAGCTACATGCAACGCGAGCAGAGATCGTCGCCGCTGCTCGCAAGGCTAACTGCGACTTTATCCAAGGTAAGTATTCTTAAGCAGTATGTGACATGTACTTATTTTGACCCTTTTGTGATAGATTTTCCAGATGGGCTTGATACCCAGGTCGGCTCAAGAGGTACACAGCTTAGTGGAGGACAGAAGCAGCGGATCGCTATAGCCCGCGCGCTAATCCGAGATCCCGCAATTCTCATCTTGGATGAAGCTACGTCGGCTCTTGATGCCGAGTCAGAATCTGCTGTCAATGAGGCCCTCCTCAGACTGATGAAGAGTAATACAACCACTATTTCTATTGCACACAGACTTTCGACTATCATGAAAAGCGACTACATTATCTGCCTTAACGGCTCCGGTCAAGTTGCTGAGCAGGGAACTTTTAAGGAGCTTAGTTCGAATTCTAATACGTTCTTCTCAAAGCTTCTGTTAGATAGCCATTATGATATCAAGAACTCCGAACCTGGCCGAGAAGATCCGAATGTTGTTAAAGAAGATGAAGAATTGTTGAATGAACAGTTGTTGGAAGACTTGGAGGAGGAGGCCCGGGAAGGAGAAAAGATTAATGAGCGAGAGGAGAAACCATTCAGCCTATAGCGACTTAGGCGATTTTTTGTCATGATATGTACATATATTTAGGCATATAGAATGCGGTCATATCCGCCCTTCGTATTGGGTTACTTTTTGGAATCAGACATTTGTAATTAATGGAACAGTATAATTTATCCACAAAGAAACCGTACAATTTCAAAATAGAAATTCTAAATACACCTAACTGTTTCCTTCCCATAAATTTACACCACCGTACACCATCAACCCTCCTAATATGACAATATTAGTAGCCCTTGGCGCCTGGCGCACTGGGATCTTCCTTGAGCGACAGCAAGAGCTCTCTAAACCGTGACTTGTCAACAGTTGACGTCCGTGCATGCTTTTCAGAGATATCCACAAGCTTGATGATCCGCTCCCACGAAGTTCCCCCAGCGACGGAACTTTCCCGTGATTCAATAAATTCTTGCTCCTCAGCTCTACCAAAATGACAGACATTAGAAAATATGGTCAGCAAACCGTGTCACTCACGACCAGCCACCTACCTAGTTTGAGCGATTGCCTTGTCCTTCTTGTCGTTATAGTTTTCGTAGAAGTCATCAATTGCCTGCTTCGCGGTCTCTCGAGTCGCATGCTTCTTAGCCTCACTCTGCTCATCTCGTCGCTGAATGGCCAATTCTCTGCGTTCTCTCCATTCCCTATTACAAAACTGTTAATCGCAACCCTCAGTAACGATATGATTTCGGATCATACTTAATAGCGTCAGGTTCAACTTCCTCTTGGGAATCTGCAGGGACAGCAGGGGTCTACGGAGTACGTTAAATCACGATCACCATCGGTCTACCAAATCATCAATATGGATGGCTTCACATACTACATCGAAACTCTGCGCACTCTCTGTCAAGTAATTGTCTAAATGATTCCCCATATCACCACTGGACGTATGATCACCATCGCCATTTAGCAGGTCAACTTCACCCGCAAGCGCTATAGCGTCCGAGTCTCCCAAAACCGCCCTCTCACGAGCTATAAAATCCTCCTCGTTATCCGGTACACCAAAATCAATGGCATCCCTCGAGACCTCTCGCGCCTCGGTCTGACCCTGGTCAATCTCCTCTAGCGATGGGAAGTATGACATTGTGATTAGGTGGATTGTATGGGGATGAAGTGGATGTTATATACTGAACATCAATCTATACAGTTCATAGCAAATGATGTCCGCGGCTGCATCAAACAGTGTGGCGCATTTTCTGGAAGTTTGTGGCGGGGCAAGGTGGCTGGAAGGCCATGACTTCGCATGCGCATTACAAGCATGATGTCAACGGGGTACGCTCTCATATCATAACTTCTCACATTTCACAGGCTCCTAGAATTCCAATTAACATTCAATGGAGGGATAGACGGTGATTAATATCTTGCTGATCAATTGGAATTTATACCGAAAGAATTACAAGGGAAGGGAGGATGTCATATTCAGAGGACGTAGTCATCAGTAAGCTCTCCAGCATCAATGAGACTCAGGAGGCTATAGTCAACATAGCCCAGTGGGTAAGGTACCCCATTAACCATTCATGTGTGCTATTGTAATTATTTCTGACGTATCTCTGAAGGTGCTGTTTCATCGCAGATACGCCGATCAAACCGTAAAGACTTGGGCCAAGGCGCTCAATGATGGTAAGCTTTGTGACTCGTAATGCGATGATTAATCATCTAATATTATATCTTATTTTAGCACCTGCTCATAGAAAGCTTGGTCTCGTGTATTTAGCGAACGAAGTGGTACAGCAATCTCGTGCCAGAAAGAGAGAAGAGTTTTTGAAAGCGTTCTCACCTGTATGCTACTGAACCAATCAAAATTTGGTTATTCGATATTAACAGATAATTACAGTCGATCGCCGGAGCTCTAGAAAATGCGTATCGTCAATGTAATGCAGATCTACAGGGAAAAATACGTCGAGTGGTTGACGTTTGGAGACAGAGGATTGTATTTTCGGATGATGTTTTGAAAGATATCGAGACCAGACTGGACGGTAAGCCGCAACCACTACTTTTGTTGCGCTAGCAATACGCTGACATACCATGCACAGATGCAGATAAAAAGAAGCCTAAACAGATTAGTGGGGGAAGGCGGATTGGTCAGGGAATGTCTTTTAGTCTCGGGCTGCCATTGGAGTTGTCAAAATTGGCTACAGCTCATAGCGATGTCAACTCTAAAGTAAATACTCTAGGTGAAGCAGTCTCTAGTGCGAACAAACTCTACTCGGCAGTTACGGAAGCTGATGCCCTGCCGGCTCCTATGGAATATGCATCACAAATAGAGAAAGTTTTAATGTCTGTCAATTCAGCATTGAAGGCTTCAGAGGATATGCTCAAGTCAAGGCAGGAACTTATTCGGCAACTGCAATCATTGGTCTCAGTTAACAAAGCAGCTCTGGAGAGTGAGACATGCCAGCACGGTGTACTGGAGGAGAAGAAACAGAAGGCCATAGATCTTCAGAAAGATGTTAGTGATATGATTCTGGGCAACATATCGGAACCGTCTAATGACGATACCAACCACGACCATGCCAATTCCGACGACTCAAGTAAGCCGGTCGATGAAGAGGATAAGATAGTCGTTCCTGAACCGGTATATAAGCCTCTCTCCGATACAAAGCCATCAGAGGACAAGGCCCAAGCACTGAGCGGGCTTGAAGGCTTAGACCCTGCATTGGTAAACTTTTTATCGTCTTTGGGTGAAAAGGATAGTGCCTCAACACCAAGTGTATCATAGTTTGAAAAATAAATACATAGTATGCAATTCTGCAACTTTCAAATAAAATGGCATTTCGGTGTTGTTTGGATATGGGTAGTATTGTTAAGGAGCGCTAGCAAAAATGTTTAGAATGAATTTGCTATGATTGTATCTGTAAATAATACCAGTAATAGAACTCTCGGCGTAACATTCACATGCAGCAGTTCGCGCACTCACCTACCTGCTCATATTGGGAAGTTCAAATATAAATTCTTGTGTGTCACTCACCAGCTATTTGTGATCTAATCACAACGCCCTTTGTCCATCTCGAACTTCGTTCCCCCAAGAAATTCTGGTTTCATGCTATCTGGGCTGATCTTGGGAGCAGATAATAGAAATGCTTTTCACAAAGAGCTCGAAATTAAATATTATATCAGATCACCCGATATTTTCGGAGATCAATTCACAGAACGATCTGCCAGATAAGTTTGAGAGGGTCTCATCAATCGCACGGTTAATAGATTCAGAAAAAAATGTCCAATTTACAGGATATAGCGAGTCTGATTCGAATGCTCTAGACATAATGGCTGTTAGGGGGACGGAAATTTTTTTAGCGGTACAGGGGCAGATAAGATGCGCTGATTTCGGGAAAATCCGAGAAGTTGGAAATCACTGGCGATATTACAAAGTAAGGCTATTGAGACTAATTCCTAGTTGTTGGCGTTGCAATTGCTGACGGTTAACTCGTTAACTATAATAGACACTGAATATTACTGGTCTTGATTTTAGCGTGAGGAGGCTGCAGATAAACAGTTCTGGAACATATATCGCAATTGTCGGAGATCACAATATTATTGTCTGTGCACTACCACTGCCGGGATTTTCGAAGAGATCCGAGACAAAGCTTCATGTTCGGTATGCCCTAGTATGCTACTCTCATATATTTGACGAAATCCACTAACAGTGGTACGAAGCCACCGCAGTCTGGGAACGGCATATCGGGATGGAGATGTCTCCATTCTGAAGACATTGTGGCACCCGTTGGCAAAGGATGATTCATGTTTGGTCGTTCTTTCATCAGATAGGATAATCAGGTTAGTGGCTTATTCTAACTATGTGTTATGACTTCGTCTAATGAGCTTGGAGGATGTTTGATCTTGTCTATAGTTATGAAGAGCCAGAGCAAATTTTTGATTTCACACAGAATTTATCTCAAAATTTTTCGTTCGGTCTAACAGATTGTGTTGGAATGGAGCCAGTATCTATGTGTTTCGGAGTGAAGGACCAAGGATTAGGGGAAATGGCTCTGTACGTTTTAGGGGGGGACGGGGATATATGCGTATTATGCCCATTTATCCCTCGACAATGGTGTGCGAAATTGTTTAGTCCGCAGTTTGCATTTACTAATGAAAGTATAGCGCCATGGAACGGCAATCGGTACAGATGTTGCTGGAATGGGCGTTAGCGGAGGATCGCGATGTAGATCCATACATCTCAAAAATTGAGAGATTCAGAAGGCGGCAGCAACTCAACTGGATAGGCGATGTTGCAGTGCAATCTAACGACATATCCAAATCAGTAGGCATGGTACCACGGACAAATAAATTTGGTGACATAGTTGATCTTGTCGTATTTGATCGTCCGGATACGAATAAATTTAAAGTCCGAGTACAAGGACCGGTTTCAGTCCAACCGTATCCTAAGTTGCTATACAAGGCCGGCATGGCGTGCGATATCATTAGTATGGAGATAGAAGATATAGCAATTTTGGTTACGGTGTTTGGAGTAGGACGTGTTAATATCCTTATCCAAGACAATCCAGTTGGTGTTTTGTGGGTATCGTCGTCTTACGCTGCATTCATTGATCAGGACGGCGAGCAAGCCAAGGTGGATGAGCTTTCCCTGCTACTCTGGGAGAGCATTGCACTAGATTGCGGCTCCACTGCAGATCACGAAGACCAGCAATTTCCGTTACGGTTCGTCTCCGGAACTGCAGAAAAGGATTATTTGCTGGTTGTCGATGCTCACAGGCTTGTCCAACTGGATTTCAGCAAATGGAAGAGGCAGTTAGTTGATGCACTGTCTAGCGCAAGGGACTCGTCATTACGACAACAACTGGCAAATATGCCGAGAACTTACACCAATTCACTTTACAAAACCAGTATTTTGTAGGCTTATTTATAATATTGTACATGGTATGTATTAGCTGACTATTCATTAGGTCTAAAAATAGATTACTAGGAACGGGAATTTTGAGAGATATATTCTCAGGAGATATATTGATCTCTCTGACTTCATCCGGAATGGACGTATTTGAGCACGCCGCGCAAGGGGACACAATCATTTCATCAAAGTCAGATGAGAACTCCGCTCTTTCCATTTTATCATCAACAGAAAATTTGTCTATCTCTTGTCCCGTCACATACGAGCCTCTTATGAATCCTCTGTCAGTTGATATTGAGAAGCTTCGACGCGGAAGTACGGTCGAATCGAAGCTATCGCGGAAGAAAGCGCTACTGGACTTTTCGCTTACGGAGCGTCTTCAAGTGTCAGAACGGACCCTTCAATTCCTAGGTGACTTAGTCGAGCTACTCCATCCCGAAGTTCACGAAATTTATTTTGCAGGACATACAATTCAGAGAAGGTAGTCAGTTACTTGTTGTTTTGGAGATGGCCACTAATTATCTGCAGACTTGTTGAACAACGAGCAGAAATGCATCGGCATCTTAGCAGATTGGCTGAGATCCAAGGCAGGCTGGCATCCTCGCAGCAGGAAGAGATGTCCAAAAATGTACAGAAAGTAATTACACGACAAACGGAGCTCAACGAACGCGCCGACAAGCTATACAGAAAGTTGATCGAGTCTCAAGCATTACCAATCAGTGAATCCGAGAGGAAATGGATGCGGGAGCTTCATCGTGTACGCCTCGCTCTGGAAGATCCCCGAGGACTTATTTATAGGAGTAGGAACGTAAGTATTATTTTGCACTTGTGGCCCATGAAGTATCTATTTATCAACCGTGTATAGGCAACAACGCAGTCACAGAAGCTTATCTCCGTTATGGACAGCGTGAGGGACCGAGATACAGGATTGAGCGCGAGGCGTAAAACTTTGGTCACTGGACTGTACAGAGACAAGCTCGATAGTTTGACAGAACTATTAGAGAACGAGTAAGCTTTCCGAATCTTACCAACTTCGAAATGCTAACATTTCCAGGGCACGAATCGTTAACAAGACAAAAGCTTCACTGGAGAATATTATTAAGCGGCTGAATGCAAAATTTGCGAGTCTTAGCCTTGAAGAGAACTGACGTAGTCTGTGTAATATTCTGGCGTTTTAATATGATTCCACGTATGATTCGGATTGAAAAATGGTTTGGTTGTATGGAACGCATAGTTTTCTACGGAAAACAGGTATCAAGTCAAGCTTGAAATGCTACCCCGGCCTTTTCTACAACTGCGTTTCCACCTCCAGCAAATCCGGTACCTTCTCGTGCTAAAAATATAATTCCCCTCGCCCGTTCAGTATCTTTCTTACTGCGCGAAGATCTGGCCGGTTGTTCTGAGAGATCTTCCTCACACACATAGCATATAAGTCTTTCTCCAGAATATTTGGGCTTCATCACTTTCTCGTAGCATGCCTTGCATATTACATGGCCGCATGGTTTTGTTACTGTCATGGCATCTGTTAGCGAATGTAACCTGGCAAATACACTGGCATTGTAACTTACGGTAGGCGTCTAGTACTGATCCAAACGCTTTCTCACATGAAGGACACGCTCGACCATCACGATTTGAACTCGTCGAATTCGACCGCGAGCCTGATCTGCCATCGAAATGCACCGCAAGTAGACTCTTCAGCGACAGAGTATGAGGATCGTCCGGATCGGACACGGGACAGAGCGCGTCGAGTTTTGGAGCCTCGGGCGCCTTCTTGTCCACTGACGGCGTAAGAGACGGCACCCAAAATGCCGGTAGCTTGGGCTTTGATGACTCCTTTTCTTCTTCGCGTAATATTTTTTTTATCTTATCCTTTGACTCCTTCGATATCCGATCCAGCTCGTCAGGATCAAGTTCAAGCTTCCGTTTGCTATTTCCTGATTCCACGGACCTACGTGAGCCTGTCCGGATTACCAATTCAGGTAGTGCACTTTGGTCACTCCCCTCCAATCCATGTTGTAGCAATTCGAATTCTTTGATTTCGCGTTGTAGAGCTTTCTCTTCTTCCTCGGCTTGCAGCTTCAATTCCAGCTCATGTTTCTGTGCAATTTCCAAGTTCATTTGCTTGATCTCATTTCTCTGAGAGAGTAGATTCTCTACAATACACTCTTTGCAAAATATATGGCCCTTGTCGGGACATGCTACTGGATCTCGCGCAGTCATTAGACATAAATTGCACGCGTCGAATTGCCGGAATGAATCGCTTGTTAAGCGCCGTTTTTGCCGGCCATAGTGCGACAATAATGAACGTTCGTACGACGTAAAAAATGATGACGCTGTACTGTGCTCAGAATCCAGTTAGATCGTGAAGGAAAATGAATGTGCCAAACACATGACGAAATGCGCTGAACTTACTTTCGCTTTGAATGACGAGCCATTTCTGAGCACACCTTCCAATGTGACTTATTGAAAGGATTGTATATGATTACGATTATAGATATGATTATCCGTATTAAAGATTTGTATAAAGCCAACAGTGGTGATGATTTAGTGCAGGCGGTCGAAGTTGTGTTTAAGGTTGCGAACAGGCCAACTCTGAGATATCAAATTGCTTTCCACCGCGACTAAGTTACTTCTTAGCGCGATTCAGATTACATATCCTTAGACGCTTTCTACAAGCTAACTCTGTGCACTTACCTGTATTGAATACTCCTGTAGTTCGGTAACTATATTATAGGGACCTCGGAATTCGGAATGCAACTCAATCATGTACTTCTCTTTAGAACAATGTTCAAGTATTGTAAAGGTGCTAGATTTCACTATTCGACAACATACTTCAAGCCATAGGCACATATTATCAACCATCAATGAACCGACTTAACAGCTTCGTGCTTACGGATTGAGTTTATTGTATCTGGAATCATAGCCGTTGTTCGGACATCCCCTGGGTCTGACATGAACAGTCTTATCGTCAATTCATCTGTCAGTATTAAAGCATGCCGCATTCTTATGTACCCAGTCCATGCTGTCTCATTATATAAATGTCTACTCTTTTATTGGGAAGTTACTGCCTACGGACGAGTTCAGAGTCAATCCGTAAACTCTTGTATGTACATGAGAGCAATAAAGATCATCTATTTCAGATTTCCAAAGCTTTTTAGAATGGGGTATATCAAACATGACTTCGCTCATAGTAGCTGATGGTTCAAAGCGATTGTCATGGGAATCACAAGGCGGCCAGATCACACATTAGTCATTTCATAGGATTCTATTTGGCCAGTATCTGCGTCTTGCCGGCACTTCCTCTGGTCGGCACGAGCTTTCCTCGTGGCATGTGCTTTTAGAGCAGTATCTTGGCTGCCGTAAACGTCCTCTTTGTACTGAGTATACAAATAGTTAATTTTCCTATACCAGAGCTCTGTATGGTTGCTTAATGATTATCTGATTATCGCATTTGCATAGATTTATGTAACACCTAAATAGAAAGTAGGGTGTCCGGCTTCGAGGTCATTTGGAACCGATGTATGATACATCATTCTCCAGCACTGGTTCGTTGCGACCTAAACGTGGGGCGACCTGGGGCTCCGTCCAGTTGAGAGCCGGCTGGCGCCTGACTCATTCTGTGCGGCTCGCTGTCGGCCTACCAATCACGGCTAAATGTCACCTTAACAGGGACCTGAGAAAATTTGTGTGTCATACAGATAGTCAATTACACATTACAAAATATCAGCAGCGATAGGCTGTTGATATACTAGCGTGTTCAAATATGACGTATTTGTGCAATAGAATAAGCAATTCAAATATTCAGCGCTTCAGGCGTACAATTATTCGGTACAGGTATGAGAGATACAGGTAGTCAGACACGACAAAAACTAATACTTGTAAATATTAGGCGACCGTTCAGCTCGAGTTCTCTGCGACTATCTGATAAAATTGCGTTAAATAAGTATAGCGCAGAAATCACTCAGCCCAAGTCACAGGGTGCCTCGCAAGCTATGCGTATGTATCTAGCCGTCTTGGGCTCAAACAATTGAGGTTCTAATAATTGTTACAATAGTGTATGCCACTGGATTTACTGACGAGGATTTCTCTAAGGCGCAGGTTGGAATTGCAAGGTACTGCAAAGAGCATTGTGTTTAGAGGTATTCCAGAGACTGATTTGATCGCAGTGCATGGTACTCTGGAAATCCTTGCAATATGCATTTGTTGGATCTAAACTTCCGTGTTAAAGAAGGCGTCGAAAAGGCTGGTCTTAAAGGTCTGCAGTTCAATACCATCGGTGTTAGGTGAGTGCAGGATTTAGTATAGGTTGATTGTGTTCGTCATCAGGTTCTTACACTACTATCCTGCTCAGTGACGGTATTTCGATGGGAACAAGTGGTATGAGATACTCGCTACAGTCGCGTGATCTCATTGCTGATTCCGTCGAGACTGTCATGTTTGCTCAGCACTATGACGCAAACATTTCCATCCCTGGTTGCGACAAGAATATGCCCGGTGTTCTTATGGCCATGGGCCGAGTCAACAGACCGTCAATCATGTTATACGGTGGGACGATTAAGGCTGGCAGAGCTTCCTGTATGCCTGACACCGATATCGATGTTATTTCCGCTTTTCAGGCCTATGGCCAATATATTACAAAGACTATCGATGAGCCTACGCGTGCTGATATTGTTCGACACGCTTGCCCAGGTGCTGGAGCTTGCGGTGGCATGTATACTGCGAACACCATGGCGTCCGCTGCAGAGACCATGGGTATGACTCTTCCAGGGTCTTCCTCTTTTCCTGCAGAAAGTCCCGAGAAGCAGCAGGAATGCATTGATGTTGGAGAGGCAATAAAGAACCTGCTCCGTCTCGATCTTCGGCCCAAGGACATCATGACTCGTCAGGCTTTCGAGAATGCTATGGTTTACGTTACTATCACCGGCGGTTCTACCAACGCAGTACTTCATTTGATTGCTGTCGCACACTCTGTTGGTGTCGAACTTACTTTGGATGACTTCCAGGCCGTCAGCGACAGAACTCCTATGCTTGCTGATTTCAAGCCTAGTGGAAAGTACGTCATGGCTGATCTGCTCAAGCTTGGTGGCACACCATGTAAGTTCCGTACCTTTTCGTAGTTCTATTTATATGCTAACCATGCCGTAGCTGTCTTGAAGTTCTTAATCAAGGAGGGTCTTATTGATGGTACTCAAATGACTGTCACTGGTAAGACTTTGGCGGACAACGTTTCCAATTTCCGTGATCTTCCAGCGGACCAGCAGATCTTTATGCCATTTTCTAACCCTATCAAGAAGGTAAGCTTCCGAATTCGTATTTTCATTTCTTTCTAATGTCTCCTAGACTGGTCACTTGCAAATATTGAAGGGAAAGCTGGCACCAGGTGGATCTGTCGGCAAGATCACCGGAAAGGAGGGTACTGTCTTTAAAGGGAAAGCTCGAGTCTTCGACGCCGAGGATCTTTTCATCGCTGCTCTTGAACGGGAGGAAATTAAGAAGGGAGAGAAAACTGTTGTCATTATCAGATACGAGGGACCCAAGGGTGGACCTGGTATGCCCGAGATGTTAAAGCCTTCGAGCGCTCTTATGGGTGCGGGTCTTGGAAAGGATGTCGCTTTGTTGACTGACGGTCGATTCAGGTAGGCCAGAATTGCAGTTCAGTCCCAGGCTATTACTAACGATTATAAGTGGCGGGTCTCATGGTTTTTTGATCGGTCACATTGTACCCGAGGCTCAGGATGGTGGTCCCATTGCTCTGGTTGAAGATGGTGACGAGATTGTCATTGACTCGGATCGTAACATTATAGACTGGCTTGTTCCTGACGATGTCATTGCGCAACGACGGAAGAACTTTGTTCCACCTCCTCTCCGATATAACCAGGGAACATTATACAAGTACGCAAAGTAAGTACTTTTCCATGAACATTAGTGTCTATTATAGCAGTGGTGCTGACAACGGACGCTAGGAACGTCACTGACGCGAGCCGAGGATGCATCACTGATGCCAACTAATTTGATGCAGTGTTTACAGAGTAATTTTGGTCTACATGTGCAGCTATAAACACGATGCAAGTACAAATATGTACTACTAGGAGCCGATTGGTCTTGAATAAAGCAAAAATCATCTGACTGCTATATTTCTCCCCGCTAATAATATCCAGAGGCTCTATACCAACTCTACGTCAACACCGTACAGACTAAACCAGTAGCCCGTATACCGTATATCTAATACCCAAGAAGATGAAAAGTCTATACTACTTTCGTTCATACGTTACACAGTAGATATGTTAATTCAAAAGCTCAAAAATATCTCCGAGCTTGGTCATGTAATGCTTGGGAACTGTTTCCGCATTCTCGGCCAAAATGTCGCTCTCCGTATTAACTCCGGTAAGCACGAACAAGGTGCCGAGACCACCATCCTGGCCAAACCGGATATCGGTGTCTAACCTGTCGCCAACCATGCAGGTTCGCGCAGGGACAAACTCGAATTTTGCCTTCACGCAGTCCATCATTGCCTTTGACGGTTTACCAAGCGAGATTGGCTGACGCTTCGATGCGAGGACCAACGGCGCGCATATGGTGCCAGCACCAGGGAATAGCTTGCCGTGAGTAGGATATGTCGAATCAATATTCGTAGCCAAAAACAGGGTCTCTGGCACTTGAAGATTGGCAAGGGCCATCGAGAGCTTCAGGTAGTTGATATGCAAATCTAATCCGCTCAAAACACATCCAATACTAGGATCTGGGACAATTTCGTCATAATCTTCCGGTTTTATGTCGCGTCGCAATGCCGGGTCGGTACCGCCAACAAATTGAATTCCTTCGCTTGCGAGCTCCTCCTCGATACCGGACTCTCCGAGCACCAACACCTTCTTGTCTGCCGGGAACTTGACAACTTTCTTCAGATACACTGCCGCTGAGTATGCTGACCCAAATATCTCCTCCTATACCAGTATGATGTTAGCCCCATCGTCAGAGTTCCATAACAAAATAACCTACAGGAGTCACTTCAATGCCGAGCTTGGCAAATTTCTTAGTGTACGCCTTGCGGGACTTCGTAGAATTGTTGGTCACAAATATAAGTCGCTTGCCTATCTCTCGGAATTAATGGCTGCAACACTTACGTGCCACACACAGTCAAGTGGACTTACCTCTCTCTCTCAAAAGATTCAATGTTTCTTTGACATGTGGAAGAAGAACATCGCCTTGCCAAAGGACGCCTATAAAATATGTGAATTGAGTTCATATACATCATAAAATTAATACAGGAGACGTATGAGCGAACAGACCATCACAGTCGAAGAGGAAGTCATCGTATTTGGAGAGGAACTCCTCAACTCCAGTCTTGGAGGTGATCTTAGCCGGGCCAGTCATTGTTTCTCGGTCTCTAATATTTTCAAATGAAAATAAGACTGAGCTGTAGTTATTCGCTATACGCAATTTGGTGGGAATCAACGAGAGGCAACCTATATGCTCTCGGCAATCCGAACTATCTCCGCAGCGAAGAACCCCCACCAAGTCGGATCTGTCCAAGACCTTACAATACTGAGGGAGTAGTACTGCAAGGGGGGGCTTAATTAGGGGAGCGACGTGGAGAGTGGCGAATCTCCAGAATGTGGCTAATGCACAAAACCTCATGAACCTAATTTCGAAGAAATACTAGCTAATCTACATGGTTAATGACTTGGCTTGTGGTAAACTGACACATAAAATTGTGACAGAATAATAAAATTGTCGAGCTAAATATGCGAACAGCTTCTGTCAGCCACACGCTGCGCTGGTATCGACTGCATGATTATGATATTGTTCTCAGCATCTTATCATTAATAATAAGCCAGCATTAATTGCCAAAATTAAGTAACAGACCGAGCCCTCATCTGAATAACTGCAAAATAGTAGATCAACATGTAACAGGCATATGTGATAAAATTACTAATCAACAACACAGAGCAAACATTTTAACGGCACAAAAATGCAATAGTTCAAACGACAAAATTTATAGTACTCCATAATCCCAAAAAGACATTATATGTAACATAATAACATCACAAGCAGTTCTATGCTTATTTGCCATTTTGCTCTGCGTGCTGCCTAATCTTATTATACATGTCGGATAGTTTCTTCGAAGGAACTCGTGCCGGCCAAAAATAACTTGCGAAGACCCTAGCCAGAACACAAGTCAGATACAACACAATGCAATACAATATATTCCCACTGGAGTGATAACTTACCATAAATGCTTTCGCAATTTTTCTTGCTCATCGGAACGGACTGAAGATACCTTGCGCTGAATGAAGTCCCCGACCGCGGTCAACTCCCGCTTCAGAATCACAGCCCACTCGCTTCGATCAAGGCCGCCACTGCCTTGCTTTAAGCGGCGTAAGCTTTGACGGACAGGATGAAGCATTTCCTTGCAAGAAGCTTCATCCATGCTGGAGTAATCACTGGTAACTTCATCAGCAGGAATGGGCCGGCGAACAACTTTCGGAGATGCAGACTTCTTAAAATGGCGCTCTTTACGTTTTACATTTGCAACAACTCCAGATGAGCTAGCAGATCGCTCTTGAGGAACTGAGTCTGTCGGCTTCGATGACGATGAAGATTCAGACTTGACCTTCAAGATCGTTGGAGCGGGCGAAGCAGAAGCCGACCCAGACTTGGGCTGTCGTCCTGCTGGATTTCTTTTCCTTCGTCTAACGTCCTTATTCTCCTGGTCACCGCCATCGGAAGCTTCGCGCAGTAAGCTAATGAGATACTCCACTCTCCTACCTAAATGGACTGGACCTGGCATCTTGGGGCCCGATTTATCCTCCTTGACTCGCTCTTCTTTCTTTTCGATACGGTGCTCCTCTAGGAAAAACTTGTCACCCATTGGCAACGTCGGATCATCACGAATACTAGTCCACCCTCCATAGCCATACTTCCGTACGCCCACCAGAAGCATATTGTCTTCATTAATAGTCCACGGACAGTTCCATCCATGGACCGACTTAACATGCCCTGTAAGCTTGAAGCTGTATGGATCCTCTTCAGAAATCGCGTCATATAGTACCTTCATATCCAGTGGTCGCTGAATAATCAGCTCTGCATTTAAGTTCTTGATACCCCTGTATTCAAACAAAATCGCTTTCCGAACCTTCTTCTGAGATTGATCTTGATTTTGCTGTTGTTGATCAAGCCGCTTTGCCTCTTCCTGCGAGACGGCTTCCTTACTTAGAGCGAGCAGTTCATCATAGGTCTGTTTGATACGTTCGGGATCTTTGTTCGAAAATGACCCATCTGCGACAATTCTATCCCAGCGCTCGCGGAGATCGCCATAGCGAAGAATTGACTTGTAGATAGTACGAATGTCGCGTTCAGACAGTGAATTAGGATCGCCGGCCTCATCAGTTTCCTGGTTTCGCTTTAGTGCCCTTTCGTTGCGCCGATTTTCCCTCTGCACAGCGCTGTCTTCCGAGTCGTCGTTATTATTTGAGAGTTGCTTCATAGGTACTTTGCGACGACTATTCATCTTAATCTGCTCCTGAAGGAACTCGTCGTTCTTACGCTTCTGTTCCTCTTCTTTAATTCGCTGTAGCTCCGATGCAGGAATGATATCGTCCCAACTAACATCTGCCTTATAATCGGTAACTTCAAACTGCTTCAAAAATTCCTCACCACCAAGGTGCGATTCTCCTAAATCTGGAGTCGTAATATGATCTTCTGCATGCTCCAGAATATCGTCTAAGTTCATGTTCTCAAGCTTCTTCTGATTTTCGTTTGCCTTGAACATATTCCCCGCACCAAACTATGTGATTTATTTTAGCCTGCAATTGTGTAATTATTAATTAACGGATAGATACCTTCAGAATTGCGCTGAGTTCTTTGCCAGTAGGTTCAGAGCGCTTAGAAGCACCACTGGTATCGGTTATTCCTAACGAGATGATAGCATATTCGAGAATCATTTTTCGGCGTGCTCGCTCCAGAACCTCTTCTTCAACTGTATCTTTAGATACAAATCTGTACACCATGACATGCGACTTCTGACCAATTCTATGAGCGCGCGCCATCGCCTGCAAATCTGCTTGTGGATTCCAGTCGGAATCAAAAATTATCACTGTGTCGGCCGTCATTAAATTGATACCTAACCCGCCAGCCCTTGTACTCAATAGGAATACGAAATCTGGACTGCCAGGGGCATTAAAATGGTCAATCGCAATCCTCCTTGTAGGAGCTGGAACGGTTCCATCTAGCCGCTGGAATGGCAATCCGCGATGGGTTAAATAATCTCCCAAGATATCTAGCATGCGGACCATCTGACTGAAGATTAAGACTCTGTGACCATCCCGTCTTAATCGACCCAGAAGCTTGTCTAGCAACACCATTTTACCACTATTCATAATCATTCCTCGAAAAATAACATCACGCGTAGGCGCTCCTTCATTACTCTGCAAAAAGTTGTTTTCAGCATTAGGAAACAAGTAGGGATGATTACTCGCTTTCTTCAGTTCCATCATGATATTTAATAAACTCAGCTGGGATCCGCCTGTCGCTCCGGCATTCAGCGCGGTGTAATTCCGTGATATTATGTTCTTGTAGTACTCTGTCTGCATATCGGATAGCTCGACTCGCAAAATCCGCTCCGATTTGGAAGGTAAGGACTTCTCCACATCCTTTTTCAGTCGTCTCAAGATAAATGGCTTCAGTCTTTCATGCAGATCACGAATATACATCTCCTGATTGGCACCAGGCGTTTCGAAATCAATTTCTTGGTCAATATGCACCTTTCCTGGCATCAAAAAGTCGATAAGTGCGGCCAATTCTCGGATATTATTTTGTAGAGGAGTTCCAGTAATAAGGAGTCGATTGTCAACCCTAAACTCCTGAAGGGATTCGTACAATGCAGATGTGGAATTCTTTAACCTGTGAGCTTCATCAACGGCCAGATATCTCCATTTAATGCTACCCAGCTCGGATCTATCCTTCAGTATATACTCGTACGTGGTGAGAAGTATGTTGAATTTAGGCTTTTTGCTGTTGCCATCCACATAGAATTCATACGCCCGTATCATACTTCTAGCTTGAGTATTTCCGAGATAAACAATGTAATTCAGATCTGGCGCCCATAAGTCAAGCGTTTCCTGCCAAGATGGAACAGTGGACAGTGGTACAACAACGAGGAACGGGCCATGTTGCTTTCGAGCATACACGAGCCATGACAAGAAGGCGACTGTTTGAATAGTCTTGCCCAGTCCCATCTAGATTCTGTTAACTTCATTGTTTCCCAACCAGATCAGCGTGGTAACTCACTTCATCAGCTAATATACCGTTTTCATTTCTAGACCACAAAAATGCCATCCAGTTGACGCCAGTTAATTGAAAGTCCCTGAGTTCTCCATTTTTGACATATGTTGGTTGCTCTGTCAGTTTCTCGAACCGCGGCCTCCGAGCACCATAATTGACACTATGAGACGGCAATAATTTAGAACTTGATCTAGACAAGAACTGATCAACGGCGCGTCTCGCTATCTTCGCAATATCTTCCGCAATTTCCCATGTACAATCGTCATAGTAGAGTCGTTTCCCTACATCTCGTCGTTAGTTTATTAAGGAATATAATGTCACTGCCAAATAATTACATTTCACGAGATAGCGTAACTGACTGCTACCATTCATGTTCACTCGTTCTGACGAAACAACGCGATCAACCGTATTGTATTCTTCGTAATTGTCACGAAGTCGTTCTCTTTCTAAATCCATCGCCTCTATGTCCTCTTGCGTAGTCGATGGGTCCGCACGAATCTGTGCATCTAAAATGACATATTGACGAACATAATTGTCAACTCGCTTACTACCACGTAGACCAGTAAGATCCTCATAACTTTCCCATGTGTTGTGTAAATGCGATTGTCCTTGCCATTTAATCTGGTCATGTCAGCACTCCCGAATAATAGTAACTGAAAGATTCACATCTTACGTAGTACTCTAGGTCCTTGTAAGGATCATCTCCACTATCATCGCTCATGTTCCTGTGGTCCAACACAAGATCAATGGCTTGCTCATCTGGACAGATATTAGCTATAACTCGGACACCGTAAAAAAACAGTGAATTGCAAAGTACCGCCATCAACATAGTTGTCAACAGTAGACTGCTTAGAGGACTTGGTGACAACATAAATGTCCTCATCATCGCTCAGATCGAAATCGTCCATCTCGTCTTCATTGTAGTTCATCACTTTATTGTTGCGAGTGGAGAAGCGCATCTCGGAACTGATACTTCTACTGCTATCATTCTTGTATTTCCGCCTCTTATTATGAGACCGAATCGATTGCTCGTAGTCATCACTATCAGAAGACTGAGATGGAACTCGTGATAATTCTGATACTAGCAAGTAAGTTAGATACATATATAGACAAAGGAGAACACAACTAATCACCTTTCGACAATTTGGCCGCCTTAGTCCTCCGAGAATTCGTTTGGAATCCATCACTATCGTCGGCGTTGTCGACCTTCACAATGAATTAGAATACTGCGAAAGGGAGTCGAAATTCTATAAACATACTTCGACAAACCGTTCTGGAGCTGTGTGGGAACGACTCTGTCAAAGAAGTAAGTATGAACACTTGCGTGACAAAATTAAACTATCTATTAGAATCATACACTACGCCGCAGACCGTACAATTCCGGATCAAAATATTCGATAGACCGTTTACTGCTCTTCGCCGGTTGCGATGGTTTGGAGTACGTAAATGAATCTTTGCTGACTGTTTCGGCCTTTTCATTTGTGTCTTCAACATCATGATCGCTGCCTGAATCAACTCCTTTTGCGTCGTCGCTTGAGCTTCGCGTTAATCGACGGATGTCCTCCTCCTCTGTCTCCTGGCTGTCAAGATCCATATCTTCGCCACTGCCGTCGCCAAACTCCGACGTGGAATGTGATTTGTTTGTTCGATCCCCCCCAACACTTTCTTCGCCTTCCTCCACTATTTCTTCCCCGTCAATAACTGATAACTCGCTAGTACTGTCATCGTCGTCGAACAGTTTGGTCGACCGATCAGTGTGCAAATTCGTCAACACTTTCACCGCAGCCTCTTCACTCATTGTAGATTAAGTAACAATACGGATCATTCTAGACAGAGTCGAGAACTCGTTAGTCATATCTGAAATAACCATATCCAATATAAGTTTCAATATATAATCTGCTAACGCATCGCTTGGTTGACTCTCAACAATTGCAACCGTGTCGACACTATCAACCAAAAAGCTATACAGATATGGAATAGATCCATAGCCATTTGAATATATCAAGTATAACTCATTTCCAATTATACGCAAAGTTGGTAGTGCTTAGATGAATCTGATAGAGGACGCAGCGAGAGCTCAAGGAAGTTCACCAAACACTTGCAACTCCAGCTCGACAAGTAGGTGTACATTGTCATCTAACACGATCATATCGCCATTAAAATCAATCGAGCGCATGCGTTCAGACAGAATATATTATTATTGAGATGGGGTGTATACACATACCACGGACAGTAGAGCCGGCGGCATACCATACAACTCATACCACTGAAAATTATCCTTTTATGTAACTTAATAGAGCCCAAAAACAAATTCGTAATATCTTCGGTATTGTAAGATCGTGTTTCGTACACCGTTATATATGAGGCCCAGTGAGGCACAACTATTTAATAAGGAAACCGTTAACAAAAGGGTTTGCTGCTCGAGTTCGCGATTGGGACAAGAAATCCCCAGTGCATCGAGCGAAGATCCATCCCAAGTGGCTCCATCATTTGGAGCCGTAAGCGGCACAACTCATCTACTGACGGCCAACAAAATAATCAGCCATAACAATAAAATCAATAACTATAGACAATGAAATCAACTACATCATGCATTACGTAGCCCTGACGAGAAATAGGGACAGTAAAAAAATAGTTTTGACAACTGTGAGATTCGAACTCACGCCCCTTTCGAGATTCGAAACCACGATTTGTCGTGAAAGAGATTAAACTCTTGAGTCGAACGCCTTAGACCAACTCGGCCAAGTTGCCTTAAACTTATACATCTTAAAATCATAAATCAGATGATAGCGTCAAATAATTCACAAAATCATCCATTTAAGCCATTAATACATCTATGTATGGCGTTTATTCAGTTCTGGTAGGCATTTCGAGTAGAGTTTTATGTTGAGCCGCACGTTCGTTTGAGTTTAGCCCTGCGAACAGATAGTGTGGCGGGCCTGCTTAGTCGCCGGCACGGCTGTTAGGCTGCACAAGCACTCTGTCTGTCACCTTGCGCCTATCTGACATATAGATAATCCATACTGCCCTATAGTTGGCGTAGCCATATACATTGCAGTCTATACTTACTATGGCGCAGGTCTAGAGCACATTCTGAGAGCATAAAGTACGCCATGACTGCTCACAACGGACCAAGTAGTCGCGCCGATAACGACAGTCCATGGCAGCAATCTACTGTGTTTATTGGTACTACAAAATTCACCAGAGTTCCTACGATCAACAACATTCTAATTACTGGAGGTGCTGGTTTTATGTAAGTTGTCCAACTAAGACCGTGACGTCGATATGCTTGTCTAATGACGCCAGAGCTTCTTGGTTGGTTCGTCATCTGGCATTACAATATCCTGCTTACAACGTAATATGTTTCGACAAACTTGACTATTGTGCATCATTTAATAATATCGCATACGTCCACGCGAACTGCCGCAATTTCAGGTTTGTGAAGGGCGATATCACCAACCCTGGTGAAGTCGAAGTGGTACTCCGAGAGCAGAAGATCGACACAATCATGCATTTGGCAGCAATGAGTCATGTCGACCTATCCTTCGGTGGTGATTCGTACGAGTTCACTTCCGTGAACGTCTACGGCACGCATGTACTACTGGAGGCTGCTAAATCGTATGGGAAGATCACTCGATTTATACATGTTTCAACTGATGAAGTTTACGGAGAAGTGCTGGAAGAAGATACAGACCTTTTGGAGTCGGCGATATTAGCTCCTACCAACCCCTATGCAGCAACTAAAGCAGCCGCTGATATGTTGGTAAATGCGTACTACAGGAGTTTCAAACTTCCGGTGATAATAGTCAGATGCAATAATGTTTACGGTCCCCATCAGTTTCCAGAAAAAATTATTCCGAAGTTCATTTGTTTGTTGGCGAATAGTCGCAAATGTTTAATCCACGGAGATGGCAGTAATAGCCGGAGATATCTGTTCGCGGGCGATGCAGTGGATGCGCTAGATACAATCCTTCACAAGGGAACAATTGGCCAGATTTATAATATAGGAACGACTGATGAAGTGTCAAATCGTGAATTATGCGTTTTGCTTTTAATGGAATTTGGATATCGCGAGGGAGAGTTCGATCAACACATAGAGCATACAAATGATAGACCTTTCAATGATCGAAGGTATGCTATAGATGCGTCGCGACTGAAGTCTCTGGGTTGGTCACAAAAAACTAGATTTGAAGTTGGGATATCTAGAACAATTGCATGGTATCGACAGTTCGGATCGTTGTGGTGGGGCGATATATCCGATATTCTGACCGCATTTCCAACTAGTCGTCATATACATTACAGGGCAGTTATGGATGTCCCAATTCATAATGATGTAGCATAATTGTAAAATGCAATGAACTATGTGTATGTGAAATGTATAATATTTCATATAGATTCCACAATAGAATATGACAAGAGTAATTTGGGACCTGTTATCAGACGCAATCTAGCACTGCTACTATCACTCATCAATTTGTGTGACTGCAATTCAAGACGGCGAATGTTCAGCAATGGACAACATCTTTCCTTTCTTGCACCAATCAGCAATTAGGAAAGCAACGTCAAGAGCTACATGCCAGTTAAACAGTTTCTGGCTGTTATCTTTACAGGACACTTACATTGGCTCTCACTTAGTCGTGGATCGCATACGGTATCGTATCTTATTTGCAGATCTTCATCAGTCAACCGAGCAGAACCTCCTATATCGGTTTTATTAACTAACGGAACAAGAAATCGAACCAATTTGGAGCGTACCAATACATTCCGTGACTGCATCTCCTGTTAGTTCAAGGTGGACGCCATTGAGCTGGGAGTGGTTGTCTTTGTGTATTTGCAATGCCAGAGCTAATTCGTTCATTATGTCTTCGAAATCTCTCGTTTTCAAACCAGAAGTTGACGCTTTAGTGTTTCCGTGACATGGATCTGACATCCTGCGTAAATATTAGAATGCCCGATAACCATGATTTTCGTTCTCAAAATTAGATGCCACGTACCAGACGACCTTATGCTTCGTTCTCTTCACTGCCGCAATATGAGGTGGTAGAGCTTTCGAAATATTTCCAGCCCCATATCGGGTAATGAGAGTTACTTTACCAGCTATACAATCTGGATCTAGGATGTCCAAAATTGCGACTAATTCGTCAACTGTCATGGATGGCCCAACTTTGACTCCTATTGGGTTCATAATTCCGCGGAAATATTCTACATGAGCGCCGTTTGATTGCCGTGTGCGGTCTCCAATCCACAAAAAATGGGCAGAAGTGTTGTACCATTTGCTCTCCCCGTCCCTTGGATCCCGTAGCTTTCTAGTTAAGCACTGTTCAAACTCCAGCATTAGGCCCTCATGTGACGTATAAAAGTCAATCGATTCTAACGTAGACGACTTGTCCGCGCCGACTGTTTTCATAAAGGACAAGCCTTCCGTGATAGCGTCCACAACGGCTCTGTATCGTGCCTTCACTTCGCTTGACTGAACATGAGACAATGACCAATCAAAAGGTTTGTGAAGATCCGCAAATCCCGAAGATAGCGAACTCCGAATAAAATTGAGCGATGCTGCCGAATGGAAGTAGGCACTAAAATCATCGACCTGAATACGTAATCACAGGACATATTGATATAAGTCTTGCTAAAGCATACCTCACTAGTCGAGAAGGATCGGGACTTCTCTCAGACATATCAAATCCATTTATATTATCACCTCTGATTAACAGGAACAATTAGCATTTCCACGACCCTCAGCACACTATATTCATAGTTGCTCACCTAAAGGACGGGATAACCTTTCCGTCTACCTCCTCATGTAGCTTGGAGCGTGGCCTGAATATGAATATTGTTAGAGTACCGAGACAAGCGCGAGAGACGTAAAGCTCGTACTTTGCAAACTGCCCAGCTATGCGCCCTATACGCACAAGCGGCAGCTTGGTACCTACATAGAGCATTTCAGTAAGAATATATGTGCCAGGCACTGCAATCACCATACCCCAAATCAAGACGAGAGACATTTGAAGGAGAATTTTCATTTTTGACTCAATACGCTCCTACAGAATGTTAAAATTTAGTGACTTAGCAGCTGAAAATGAAAAGCAATATAGATGTTTTATACCTGGGAGCAGTAGTCGAAAAGCTCTGCACAATCGCCTCCTTGTAGAACGAATGCTTTCCCCAGAGCCGCGTCACGCAGTTTTTCTTGAAGATTATTAATCTAGAATGACAGCCCAAGTATCAGAGGCCGGAACAATCATTTACATAGCAAGTCAGAAAATACCTCGTAGGGGCTGACAAGAGGAGGCAGAGCCTCCAATTTCTCTAGGGCCTGTTCAAAGTGCCTGTCAGTATTATCGTCCTGTCTATGAGAGAAAATTGCGATTAAGTAAACCTTTTCCACATCTTCCATACTGGAATATAAAACATCTTGCACAATTGGCTTCGTGTGCCAAGAAGTAGGATCCCATTGGCTTTTATTGTCGATATTCCCGAGAAGGTCATCGCTTTGCTCTTGAATTGTCTGAGATTCCGTATAATCAACAGAATTCGAACGAAGCTTAGCTGTTCTTATTGCTCCTTCACTTGGGATTAATTTCTGTGGATCAACCTTAATAAATACCGGCGACCTTGATCCAGACCTTGACGCGCTTTCGTGAACCATAGCGACTTTGAAGCAACGATAGATCGTTCAGTTGAACTCCACGTAGCGCTGGTGACTAGATACTAATTAACTCAAAATAGGACAACTGGATACCATGTGTTGTCCAAATTACGCATAAGCTTCCTCCTACTTATTACAGGTATGGTCTCGCCAGCTGCGCGGCGAACAGAGAGAGCGGACTGATGACGTCACCTAATTGCTTGCGTCTCCGGACTCGGTAACGCAGCAACTTACAAGTAATTGAACACCCTATAACTTGTCGTGATCTCCAAGTGTAAGATTCTAGAATCGACAACTGATAAGAAGGTTCGACTGGAACTGGATTGGAACTGGAAATAATGGTAGCTAGAGCGATGTATTGTTCTCCTTACAAGCCCTTACCCGCAGTTCGATTTATGAGTAATCGTGCAGGATGTGGACTAGTCAATTATGAATTGACGCATTTAGCTTCGGCCATATCCATTGGTAGAGACATGAAAAATCCTGCCAGATGAGGTTTGATCCGGATCGAGTTGACATAATTTATAGATCTACGAGCAATGGATTCTTTGCTGATTCAGTAATATTTTCAGTTTTTCTGAGGACTCATTGATAATGAATTTATAATAAGTTGTCCCAAAATCACATGCAATCGTTGGGATTATTTTGTGATCTATACAGGTAGATTTGTCTATCTTCTGTCTATCTTCTGGCCAATTTGTCTCTCCTGCTTATCTGCTTTGCTCAAATGACAACTCGGCAGCTGTAGAGGAATAAAACTGTCTTAGTCCCGTCTGATCGGTTCATCGTCTCTACTTTATGTACGAGCTGCTTACATCTAACCAGATTATTGCACCAGCTGTCCGTCGTCGTGACACGAAGATATACACCAACATACTATCTTGCCTACTCCGTAAGTGCGGCATTAGTACAACATCTCATCCGCTTCGAAGCCAGCTAGTTGGTCTCAGGTGTACTTTGCCATGTGTATCCAATGACACAAGAGAAACAAATTATTCTTTCCTTCAATTATTCTCTTTTTGACGTTCGGGTAGTAGAAGCAATGCGAACTAATCCAGGTTATGTAAAGCGTACGCAATATGGAGTGGAAGACGTGAATAGTCATGAGAGCGAAACATCATTTATTAAAGTACAACACGAACATGCCAATTAGAATTTGTGCTTCTTAAATACAGCTCATTTCCTAAGACAGTTTTCTAACCGAACTCTAATTATTTTGCAACCGCAGCCAAAGCCTCCAAAACCTCCAATTCGATTTTAGCCTCAACCTGATCAATCTCACTGCCGCTGGTAGCATTCTTCTGCGCCTCAGCCAATTGAGCACGAACCGCCTGCAAATATCAATAGTTAGAATGCTTGCAAAGCAAATTGCAGAAAACTGCGCTCACCTCGGCGCTGAAATCCTCGACCGGGTAGGCCTCAATGGCGTTAATGCTAAGTAGAGAACCGGGCTGAACAACAGCAAATCCACCGGAAACTATCAGCATATTAGATAAGATTAAGTAACGGCTGAAAGACGCTGTCTCACCGAAGAACTGCTTGGTGGAACCACTCTCCTCGACAATATCTATGACGCCGGGTCTAAGCTGCTCAACGGTGGGAACGTGATTAGCCAAGACACCCAAGTCACCGGTAGTAGCTGGCAAGTTGACCTGAACACTATGAAACTCCAATCAGAACTATTCGAAATAACAAATTGAATCATCTGGTCGACGTCTTCGAATGCTAGCCTTTGTCGGATTACTATTTTCGCGCTTTACGGACCTATCAATCGTTCTCGTCCGTGAACGTTTATCAAAGTAACCATCGCAGAATGATGCAATGGCTCCAATTACTACTGACTGACATCGAATCCGCACTGAGATATCCATAATGATCCATATCTACAAACTTCACTTACACGTCAACATCCTGATAAATGGTCTATAAATAATATTAGAAACTATCCGTGACAAACGACAAGAAGGCACAATCGGCAGTTATACGGACCTGGTGAGGCAAAGTCAAGTTCAATCGGATCTTGTCACTAGGAACTTCCGCATAACCACGGAAAGATCCCCTCCAGGGAGCCACCAAGGGTCGGGAACGGAGGACTGATCGAGAAGCCAATCGCAGTGTGCTCATGTTGGATCAAATTGACTGCTTACACGAATTGGATATGAAGAAGACAAAAATATGAGAATAGTGATCGAAGGATTCGAACGGAAAATGACCTTGTACTCGCATTCCGAGGCCGGCCATGATTGGATACATTGTGGGGTTAGGGTAAAGAATTCTTAGTTGGCTACGCTCCGCCTGATTTCTCGAGTTGGTTGTGGCACGGTACGCAGCTAATGTTAGCACGCGAGTAAAGGCAGCTGGCAACTCTGCGACGGTGCTAATATTCTTATGATTCAGAACATAGCCTAATACAGCAGATTCAAGTTTCAGCAAATCTGTTGCTAATGGCGCTATTTGGCTATATGACATATTGATTAAGTATATGTAGAGATAGTATCATATGATATCTGTTTGCTCTGCATGTGTGCATCCGGATTCGGGAACAATGAATTAGTTTGAGAAAAGTCATTATCCTCTACAACTTCACTACGATACACTACACTGGTACAACTCCTGCATAGGTAGATATTTCGATTGATATAATCTGCAAGCTCAGTATCTGGCTTCAGAATAATTCTATTCCCGTATACTTCCTCTTCGATACAAAAATGCGTAACTATAACGATGAGCCTGGATTAAACAATTGGTATCAATAGTTACATGTATATATGCTTCAAAGATGGACCTCTGATATCCACGTCAAGCGACAGAAGGATAACGCGGTGAGTAAGAAGCACGATCTACTACTCTTTCTAGTTTGCACCAAAATAGGTGCACGATACATATGAAAACGCACAAAATGGCGTTTCAATCGTGCACCAGAGTGTTGGCAAACAAAATATTGCTGCATCAGCGAACACATTCATGCCGAATGGCCCTGATCTGGGACTTGATATTGATCTTTCACGCATATTTTATATTTTCTCCATCAAATATACATACAATTATTCCCACGCCAAAGACCATAGAACCATTCGAAATTTTGATTTAACCTAGTATAGCATCTATTCCTCTGGAATCTCAATATCACCGCTATTGATACCGTCGCTAAAATTACTGTTAGTATTCACTCGCTCATAATGATGGAACGCAATCAAAATCGAGCATACATGATATCGTGGGGGTTCTGGCCCTCAACTATTACGAAATTAGTCACCATCTCATAATAAACAATAAATACACTTAACAATACCTCTGCAGCCAACAGACTGAGCAGTTCCCAAAACCTCCTTCACGGTTCCACTCAGCTCCTTAGCAAGACTCTTGGATCTCATTTGTCGCGCTATGTCAATAATCTCGCTGAGAGGGATGTTGCCGCTGTGCTTCACGTTCTTATCTTTCTTACGATCTCTTGGGGGCTCCTTCAAGGCAGTAATGACAAGCTGTAGCCTGATTAGATATTGATCGATTTCCTCTCGGTCGTTCGTCTATACGTACGGATGAGGCAGCAGGAACAACAGCAACCTGCGCCTGTCGGTTTTGGATGGTAAGCTGAACGGTGACTCTGATACCTTTCTATTTCGCACAAGTTAATCCCATCCAATATAGAGCGACTAGCAACTGTGCTGACTTACGAACTTGGTCGTGGCCTTGGCGATATCTTCACCAACCTGGACATTTTCCACGTTAACATTTCCTCGCAATCGCATAACTACATATTCCAACCTTCTTGGGCGACTATATAATTGTTAGCCACATATTCCAGTAATATCATATATTCAGCTATAGCGGTACTAACCAATCCAAGGGGACCAATCTTAGGAGCAAGGGCTGAAGAGGCACCGACCTCCCCACCGGTAGCTCTCAAGTAGATGATCTTAATCTCGTTGGGATCGAACTACATATTTATTAGTATCACATAAAGCGCACATCACTAATCCAATGATAAATATCGCGTCAATTCACTTACCTTTGGCGGCATTGTTGTTAATTATTGCTGTCACTTACTGTTATAACAAAGGGAGGTAGGCTCAGTAAATCCACTACCCAAATTTCATCACTATCCAGTGCATAGTGGTTATCGTACTTGCTGCCAGGGCTGCGTGACTGTTCTCTCCGAAGTGTAGGGCTGTGCCCTGCACCGACACGTACTTCGAGAGGGTTGGGGTATATAAAAGTTTATGTGCGCTGTCGACTTTTGACGGCGGTACAAAATCGTGTTCAACAAAATAATTTTTCGCAGCCGCACGATGCCCATATGTCATACAGTAATAGAATTAAGCCAGGTTCAGCAACGATTTTTGCGGCACGCAAAACCCTTGTCCAAGTGAGGTTGGGTAATTTTGAAAATTCGCAGCCGCTAGACTCAGGCTGTAAACAGCAACCCAACTCGCCGTCGATAGGAGGTAGGACACGTTGAGACCAAAAATCCAAGTTCGCGTATGAGGCAAATTATATCCGAGGGTTGTATTTAATGGTAAGATGGTGCCACGGGATGCATTCGGCCCAACACCAAACAAGTCTTGAAGAAGTCGAGTGCAGCTAGAATTTCGCATAGCCGTTTAAGGCTACGCCAACCTTAAAAGTAAAGCAAATTTGGCCTCATGAAACCCTTGCACAAGACTGGTTTCGTAAATTTCAATTGCGCTGTCCGCATCATTATAATTTTACGATGTAAATTTACGACACCGGCAAATAGACTCGGACTACGGACCTGGTTAGCGCCCACGACTGGTTTTCGATTGTCCACAACTTGCACGTTATCAAACAAGTCACAGTTAGCAAGATCAACTGTCTCCAATTCGGGGTCTATAGGTGGCTTGACGCGGAGTACAAGACCGATATCTATAAATTAATGGGAGAAGGAAGCGCGTCGGAGTGCGGCCAGAGCGCTACAACTACCATTGAAGAAGGTTCACATGTCGCCATTTAAGGCTAAAAAAGCTAACCTTAAAAGATTTCCTAAATTTGACTTTAAGGTTTTACTTCTGATCATGAAATTCTCGTAAATTTGGCTTTGTATATTTACAAATCTACAGGGTTAGGGTTGCGTACGCGCTCGGTAAAATCAAAGCTCAAATATAGTTGCGGAACCTCGCTAATATCTCAGGAACATCTTCTGGCCAGAACACATTCCTGCATTCTTACACAGAACAGTGCGCGTTTGATACTCGGTCATATAATCTTATTAGATTGCTTCCCATCCTGAGGGACAAGTGGATATAAAAACGCTTCTTACAAATGTAAGTCCGCAATCGTGGAAGAAGGAGGTCATGTACAATTATATGCATTTACTCACTGCGACGACGCCTGATATTAGTCCTGAGCCTCCATAAGAGCCTAAAAATACAAAGCTAATTGTAGAAACATAAACAACCGATTGACAGAATACGTTGTGGATAAACTCATTCTGGATATGCCTTGAGCTATATTTCCAATTTTAGCTTAGCTTCAAATACAAATTGGAATCATAGGCGACTTACGTCTAACGTCAAAGCGCGAGAACTATTCTCTACTTGAGCTCGGTAGATTCCAACAAGTGCATCGGATCGCTGAAACAATGCGTTTTTCAAACTAATAACAATAAATTGAAATCTTGGACCAGCATGGTCATGGATATAATTCGCAATCTTAGCCACATTAGCGTTATCCAGCGCGGCATCGACTTCATCCAAAACGAAGAATGGAGAAGGGCGGTAGGAGTGTATAGCAAATAAAAGTGCAAGAGCTGCCATAGTCTTTTCTCCTCCCGATAATTGCTCCATATCGCGAAAACGTTTCATTGGTGGCATAGCATGGTACTTAATGCCGTCCAAATACGGTTCCTGGTGCTATCAGAAAGGTCAAGCATAATAATAAAACATTCACCTACGTCTTGATCTTCCACTGTAAGATATGCTGTACCGCCCAGTGGGAAGGATTTGCTCTTGGTCAACTCTTTGTAAATCTTGTCGATCTGTTCTGATATGTGAGTGTAAGCCTTATTGAACAAATCAAGCCTACTGTGCGTTAATGGACATGCGATTATACTAAATTCAAGGTTTAAACGGACCTTTTCTCCTTAATGCTGTTGAAGGAATCTTTGGAATTCTTTGCGTCTCTTCTGGCCTTATCGAACTCTTTCTCTGTGTCATCGAGCCTACCCTCGATTTCTTCTAGCCGTTCAACAGCTTTCATGTTAGGAGTCATCGTTTCCATCTCTGATGTTAAAATCCGAATCTTATCCAATAAGGTTTCTTCGACATCGTGGCGTCCGTTCTGCCAGCCATAGTTAGTTTAACATAAAGCGCTTGCATGGGCCTGCCCTACCTCTCGAAGTTCGGGATCTAGCGAGTCAAAGTTAATCGTGATTCCGAAGTCTTCAATTGTCTGTACAAGTTGTGATGCTGCAGAATCTTCATCCACCTGCATCCGGTTATCTGTTACAGCTTCTTCCCCAATTGGGATATCGGCAAGCGATCCTTCCAGTAATGGAATGTTAATTCCTTCAAGTTTGCAATTACGCAAAATACCAGTTCGAAGAGAGTATGTCTTTTCCAACTCCTCTTGCTGTGACAGAGGTTAGAGTAGAATAATGTAGCACACAAAGCGCTTACCAAAGCAGCCATCTCCTTAGAGTGCTTTTCGATGTTCTTCGTAACTTTCTGCACTTCCGCGCGGTTCTTTGCGAGTTCTTCGCTTTTCTCAGCGACAATATCCCTATGTTTGTTACAGTCTTCGTTGAGCGTTGCCATCTCTGCCTGGAGTATATCGATCTCTTCTTTAATAGCTGCTTTTTCAGCCTGAAGTTGATTAATCAGCTGCCGCTCCCGCGTCATTGTAGACGTGATATTATTAAGTCGTTCGGCAGTTTCGTTGAGTCGCTCCTGTTCAAATCGGAGCCTATCAAATCAGTACGACATTCTGCTGAAGCGGAAGTTGAGGTCACTTACTGGTTTGCTAACCGGGTCTTCTGAGACGTAAACTCAAGTCTCTTCATTGAAATTTCTTGAGCCATTAATCCCTGAAATTCTTCGTATCGGCGAATACTGGTGACACCGATTTTCCTGCAAAAACTTGAAAATAGTTCATTCTCAATATTTCTCACGTTCGTTTCAAGCTCCGATGCTTGCAGGTGAGTTCTTTCAAAATTTATCTCGGCTTCATTAAGCTTAGGTACCAGGTCATGAAGATGCTCGTCCACAAATTCCAGCTCACTCTGCCGACCTTGCAAAGTCCGCTTGATTACAGCCTATAGATATATTAATCATAAGAAACCAATAGAAAATTCAGGCCCTACTTACGAGTTGTTCTCTCTCGAAACCTAAACGTTGCTCAAGTCCATCGATGTCTCCTGACAACGCATCTTCCACTCCAAGAATGTGCTTGTTCTTGGCCAATTCGGCTAACTCCGTCAGCAAATTCTCCTTAAGCTTTTGTAGACCTAAGTAATCATTAACAATTAACATCCATCTGCAAATGTCGAGGCTACTCGCCCTTGACAGCCTGATCTTCCCATTTCCTATTCTGCGTCGTGTTACTCCGTCCACCGGTCATCAAACCGCCCTTATGGATAACAGAACCATCCAGCGTGACCGCTGCATATATGTGTAATTAGAAATCAATCTAGCCTAATAGAGGTTCTTATCATCTCATCTTACCTTTTGCATCGATGGCCTTCTCCCAGCGGATATACTTTGCAACATCCAAGTCGTCACAAACAACGGAATTGCCGCAAACGTATTGCATTGCACGTTCATTGGAAGGGTCGAAGTCAATCGTGTCAATCGCCAATCGCATCTGCTTGTGCATTCCTCGTAAGCTGGTGGAAATCGGCTTAATTATAACGGAGTCTAGGGGTATAAATGTTGAAATACCCGCGCGCTGCTCCCGCAGGTATGTAATACAATCACTGGCAGTTCTCTGCGTGTCGACGACCACAGCATCGATATTGCGGCCAAGGACAGTAATCATAGCAGTCTCGTATTTTCGTTGCTTTGGCTTGCAAAGATCAGAAACGCGTCCACGAACGCCAGGAATAAGACGCTTGAGGGACGAAATGGTCTCTTTCAGTCGTAATTCCCGCTCAGACTCTCGCCGATCGGCATTGACATCAATTAACTCATTAACACATTTCTGAAGCTTTTCGTTGATCTCCTGTTCTTCCGCCGTTTGCTGAAGTCGTTCAGATACGATGTCGTTTAGTTGCTGCTTCTTGGAGGCTAAATCCTGAAGGTCATGGTTGATGCGGGCGGATGTCTACAACGATTATTAATAAGCGGCCAAATCTGTCGCAATGCGATATGTACCTGATCATGTCTAGCGGTGAGATCTACAATCTCTTCTTCAAGACGGGCTTTTTGTTTCCTATACTCATCTATTTTACTGCGAAAAGTAGACAAGCTATCTTCATCTGTCCTCTTCTGGCGAAGTAAATTATCTAAACGTCCATTCTCCTTGGCAGCTTGTCGATTAAAAGTCTCCTTCAGACGCGAGTATTCTTGTAAGTCGACTTCACTCAACGATATTCCCGACTCTCGAGAGGAATGTTGCTGTTGTTCCTCAAACTGTTGTACAGCCTTATCGATGCTGTTGATATCTTGCTTTAGCTGAGAAACAGTCGCTTCTTGTCTCTTAAAATCTGTCAAAATATCTCTCTGCCTTGCCAGACGTTGCTTCTCATTGGAGTTTATGACTTTAATTTTCTCCTCAACAGGAACCATGCTGGTAGCCTTCTCCTCCATCAGCCTTTCAATTTTACGGATAGCCCGTATCTGCTTTTGCGATTGACGAACTGATTTCGCGTGCTCGGTCTTGCTAGTGTCTAATAACGCTTGCGCTACTGACAGCTCGGATCGAAGGCGCTCAAGCTCGTCATTAGAAACGTCAATTTGCACATTGCTCGTATCAATGACGCGACCGTAATGATATAGCTTCCACAAGATATGAGTGATAATTGCTGATTCCTTGTTGTGTGTCAGACCGGACCTGTTATTAAAGTCAAGTGCCAACGTACCTTCTCGGCCAATTTCTCCTCGTAGATCTCGACTTCGGCTTTTTGGTCTTGATATTGCTTTATTTCGCTATGATATGCGCGCTTTTTACTAAATGCTGCATTGGAAGCTTCAGTAGCTCTCTCCTGTTCGAGTTTTTGGTTGTCATATTCAGCTTTATATTCGAGCGAGCCCGATATTTGCTCGATCAGACGCGTCAGGTCTCGCGGGGATTGAGCTGCGATAGCCTCAACATCACCCTGGAACACCAAAAAGTTTCGAGCTTTAATCAGGATATTTTCTTCCTCGAGTGCTCTGGAGTATTCCAGAGCCGATACTACTTTGCCATTAAGACGATACTCGCTCGAACCTTGTATAGTGATCCTAGAGTACCGTTTTTAGTTTTACCGGCCAGCGAACGCATTGCTAAATACTCACGATCTCTTCAAATGCATCTCAGCGCCATCATCTTTAACATAAACTGCAGTGACTGATGCTGTAGTAGGATCGTTTCCAGTTTGAGTAGGCCCGTCGTTCGATTCACTTAGGATCCTACCTCGGTATACGAGGTCTTTGAGCTGGCTGCTGCGAAGGTGACTGCTCTTGATACCCAACACAAATGAAATTGCATCCATCATATTACTTTTTCCAGCGCCATTAGGACCAATAATACTGGTGAAATAAGACGGCCCGAAATCAATAGTCTGAGTCGACTTGTATGACTTGAAGTTAGATACCTCAATACGCGTTAACTGCCCCATCTTGAAAAGCTATACGCGTGTTTGCTGCCTTCCAATGATTTAACAATTCTAATGAATATATAGGCGAATACGGAAGAAAGGGATCTCAAATAGCAACGATATGTGTGACGCGTTCAGCAAAATCAAAATCAACTTCGCTAGTGCAACGACGCGTGAAGCGCGCTGTTCAGAGTGCAAAAAGGTCGCCGCGGTCACAGAACCCTATCCCATCAAACGCGTGCTCAGCAATGCAGTCATATCGCAGGACCCCTGGATATTACGTGTAAAACGGTCTGGTATGCTCCAACAAGGCATATTCCACTATTCGGTGTGAACTGGTTATCATGCTGCATCAACAATACACAGTCAAGTTGGTATTGGAGGGCTCTGTATCGGTACTGGAGCAGCATATGCCTTGGATCCAGACAGTATAATAAGGCATTACAAATTCATAATACGTACATGTTCACAAGTAAACATTTGACGAAGACGCCTGTAATACTGGCCAAAATATAACGCCAAACCACATAAAACAAGCATATGCAATCGGTAGTCTTACTTCCCCCACCAACAACGCGACTTCACTCTCTAATTCTCCTCGGTGCCGTTTTCCTTCTTGCTTTTCTTTTGCCTTTTATTCTTGTGCTTCTTCTCTGAGCTTGACTCTGTAGAATCCTCGCTTGCGTCAGCATTTTTATAGACTTTCAAGAATCTGGTAACCTGCTCCTCAACAGCAGGGGCCACTTCATGTTTACCATCAGAGTCAAGCAACACTGTCCTTTTAGGAATTAGATTTTGAGCCTGTCCTTGTTCCAAACTCTTCGCCTTTTTGCGCGCTCTG
This sequence comes from Lipomyces doorenjongii, assembly GCF_038497915.1. Taxonomy (NCBI): domain Eukaryota; kingdom Fungi; phylum Ascomycota; class Lipomycetes; order Lipomycetales; family Lipomycetaceae; genus Lipomyces; species Lipomyces doorenjongii. The sequence continues at coordinate 35,141 of NW_027118108.1, read as the reverse complement.
CTCTCATCATATGCCTCATTGCCGGCTAGTGCGTGCTTAATGAATCGTCCCGCAGCTTGTCGATCCAATTGTAATTGCCCTGAGACGCGATTAGTTACCACAGCATCGCTAAACCTGACAAAGCTCAAAGAGACTTACTACCGGCAAATAGTTCCTCGGCATTCTTTATTTTGGCCATGTATGTTTGGACCCGCCGAATATCGATCATTATCTGATGATCCTTGGTATTGATCTCTCCAATCTTCAAGGTAGCTAGACGCAAAGAGGTCAGAATCGCGCACATAATCATAGTTGAATTTCACCTACAGTATATGGTAGAGTTAAGAGCATATAAAGCCAAAAGATAGGCTTTTGCTTTGTCTATTGGCGCCATGTCGTTGGCATATTCTGCTACGCCATTCTCAATGATGGGTTTAAGACTGCACTCCAGCTCGCCCATCTCTTTCTCCAGGTTTTCGATTAATGGGAATAGTTCACCAGCTGCACTCATGCTGTCTTAGCTTTCGTGGAGTGCCTAGGTAAAATTCAGGTTGTCAAGTTGACAGGCTGCTTGTTGCGATGAATTCAAGTTGGATTTAATCAAATTTCCGCGACAGCCCTAACCCAATTGACATGACGGCACTTAACTTCCAACGAACTCTCCACCCTCGGATAAGACTTAATACTAGCTTGTCGGTGCAGACCCGCTCGGTACAATATACTATCAAGAGGCAGCTTGTTTTTTGCACGTTTATTTAGCTTACTAGGGCAAGAAGCTTATCATAGAGCTTCCGATACAACATTAACTACTCTCTTGCATCGCCAGGGTGATTTCAAAATTACTTCAATTAACGAAGCTTGGAAATTGTACATATTGTGGGCATTATTTCTAAGTGCTTAGATAGCTGGTTGGTCAACTAAGTATCTGTATGAGTGCTGAAACGAATGCTACATCTATGATGGACGTGGCTGCTCAGCCTCCTGTTGGCATTGACATCAACATTGATGATCCAGAATTACTGCAAGAAGATGCCGGGCTAATGGAAATCGATCAGAACTCAGACGCGAATATTAGTGCTACAGAGCAGGTACAATGTTCATGGTTTTCCTATTTGGTGGTAAAATTACTAACTGCTGGCTAGGCGGCTCAGTCTGAACCCACCGAAACTGTATTCTTGCGGCTAGAAGCTGTACTATTATATGGTGTTGATCAGATGTCTACAGATGACGTAAAGTCATATGCATCGCATTATTTCCCACAAGTTGCTCCTAATATAGAATGGATTGATGATAGTTCAGGTACTCTGATCTCATATTCGGACTGGGACACCAAATGCTAACCATCGAGCACAGTATTATTTGTATTTGACAGTGAAGACACTGCAAAACAGGCGTTGGAAGCGTTCACATCGGAAGCTGAGTATTACGATCAGCCTCCAGAGGGAGCGGCATTGAGGAACGCGAAAGTCCATCCTCTGAATGGAAAGCATGCCTTAAAAGTCCGCGTGGCATTACAGAGTGATCGTAAGACGGTAAGTAGGACTCAACACTCCATTCCCTATGTTGCTACCATCTACTGACATCAGTTAACGAGAAATGGTCTCGTGAGAGAAGTAAATATTATTTATTTCATGGTGACCCAAGGGAGCAATTATACGAAAAGAGGTAATGTTACTTGGCAGACGCTACTGATTTCGATTCGGACGAAATTTTAACCAGACTTAGGCGACAAGAGACGCGGTCAAGAAGAACTAGACGACGAAGTGCGTCGCCCGAGAAACCTATGCATATGGACTTGGTGGAATTCAGCCGTGGACGGCGACGCCAGAATGACGAAGATGACTTCCCTTCGGTATTAAAGGATACGCGGCGACGCCAGAACGACGATGACTTCCCTTCGGTATTAAAGAACACACATGCACCTATTAGTAAGAGCTGGGCGAAAGCTGGTTCTATTGACCGCTATATTCCTTCAGCAAGAGATTCTAGCTCGTCCCCGAGAAGGATAGATCGTCACGGCCTGAGAGACACTCCTCGGAGAAGGTCATTATCTCCTGACCGGCATCGGGGTGATAGTGGAGACCACGTTCGTGATGGAGGGATTCCTCGACGTGGTGGTGATATATCTAGTCTAAGTCTTGCAGTTCGCTTGGGAGTAAAGGGTGGGAATGATGGCGACCAGGCGTCGGACTTCGCAAGTAGGTTATCCGTGATGGAGAACGACGGCAAGAATGGAGGACGACGACGAAAGAGGGCCCACCATTTGGAGTTCGATTGAGTGTAAAATGTAGCCCAGTGTAATGAATTATTGTGCTCTTGTCTCGTGTTGTATATTAGGATCAATGCTGTATTATTTTATGAATCCAATTTGACGTCAGTCAGTCGATCGCTGCTATTGCGAGTATACTTTACATCCCTATTTGTGATGCAGACATAGAAGTTATATAGTTATATGCTTGATCAAATAGAGTTGTAGCTACGGTCTTGAAATTATACGTCACCGGGAGATTACCACCCTGTTTATCTGCAGACTTTGATGGGAGCCCACCTCCATCGAACTCAATTCCACCATAAAGACTTCCTTTCGTGAGTATATATACACTGTTACCACTACACACCCAATATATGCAGATAGAACCAAAACGGGCTACATTGCCTGGTGAGCAATGTTTCCAATTGTAATGACCTGAAGCACATCACCTGAAACTAATAGGAGCTTCAGAAGTCAGAATCGCAATACATGTTAGAGAATGCCGTCCAGAGACAACGTCCATGTCCTAGTCGCTCGATATCTTCGAGACAATGGCTATAACAATGTAATTTGCTGATTGGCTTCGAACTTTCTCAATGGAATTTGGACTAATGATTTTGGTAGACACTGGACGCGTTCAAGGAAGAACTCGGTCTCGAGGATGACATGATACCATCGGACCATTCAATCACCCTTGAAAGGTAACCTTGTTAACAACTTAATTGCTATCTATCTAACATGTTCTCAGCATAATCGAACAGAAGAGACTGTTCGACTTGTCTCAAGATCTTGACGCTGTCACCCTTGCTGACAACGAAGAAGATAAGTGGCATGTACCATATCCGGAATTCAAGTCTATCCTCCCCAAACAATCACCAGAGTCGAATATTCTCTTTGTATCGGTTGCAAGTCTATCAATACCGACGGATGATCTCTCTTCAGATTTCGCAAGACCATGCATTATTTCCACTTCAGCTGACAGCTCTCTCAGAATATTCGACTTCTATACATTTGAATTGCTGAAAGTCTACACACATCTTCACTCATCTCCAATCTTGACATTACTCGTGCTTAATGAATCGACCTTACTGACTGGAGGTATGGATGGTAGGCTCGTGGTCTCAAATCCTGCCACTGGAGATGTTATTACCCAGCTCAAAGATCATATGAAGTACCTCGTTCGAATTGAATGTTCCAAGGACGGGAAATATGTTGCCACTGCTGGATATGATAAAAAAGTGAATGCCTATTCTATCGAGAACACAGGGTCGGACGAGCCTACATTTAGATTTAACAAGATAGGAACGATTTCTTTCCCCACCAGTCCAGAGGCTATTGCATTTGTACCTCCGGAGAAGGAAACAACTATCGAAAGCACACCGCCGCGATTGATTGTATCCCGAAGAGACTCGACCTTCTTGTACTACTATAAACTATTTCCAGTACTTAGCGAAGCTGCACGCCATAACTTGAATCCCGACAGTAATTCGTGGGTGTCATTTTGTGCAATGGATATTATTCTCGAACCAATGCAGTCCAAGTTTTTAGGCGTCGCTACTTCTACTGTTCCACACATGAGATTCATGATGCTCCAGTCAGGAGTGGATACAATTTTAAAAAACGTGTTCACTAAGGCGCCACAGGATGCTTATTCTAGTGCTAGAATTTGCTGGCGACCACATGGATCGGTACGTGTAATAAGGCATAATTCTTAGCTTGATGCAGCTATATCTGACAAATTAAGGGTGTTTGGTGCAATGGAGATGATGGTATTATTAGAGGAATTGAGTTATCAACAGGCAATGTTGCTGTGGAATTGAAGTACCACGAAGGTAAAGTGAAAGCAATGTTTGCTGGTATTGTAGATGGACGTGAAGTTTTGGTCACAGGTGAGTCGGGCTGCGCCATAACAACAGTGGATGAGTATTCAGCTGACGTTCTAGGTGGCTTTGATAGAACAATTGCTGTTTGGGAAATAGAAAAGAGGTAGCTTCATCGTGACTGCCGTCTGTAAGCAATATAAAACATGCGTGATGTATAGTAATAGACTAAATTTGGTTCCAATTATGTAACTCAACTGCAGTAAGATTGCATACGAGGATGTTCTATCCCTAGTGTTGGATATTACAAACGATACCAACGTTTTATGTACAAATCATTTTCCAATGCAATCTATATTCAGAATTCCAGGACATGTTAGACATCTAGTTCAAGAGAATAACCCTTTTTCGCGATGCTCGTACAAATCGGAAGAGTAAGAGGATTAAAAGTTCGACTTCTAAGATACGATTAGAGAGGTTGGAAGGTACGGCATCTAAAAGAGATGAAATGTAACCTACGATCTTTGAACATAAATAGGAGACCCTGAACCAATATTCCTTTTGATATCTGTGGACCGATTCCTTTAAATAGTCCTTGGACACCCTCATGCTTAGCTAAATATACCAAAGCGTCAACAAAGGACCTATGGCGTGGTTCTCCAAGTTTGGGCTTCGACTGAAGCATGACTTTGGAAACAATTAAGGGTTGCGAAACAATTGTAGCCATCGCCTTCGATAAGGCACCGAGAACTTAAAAACTGTCAGTATCCATATCAATGCGAACCACAGTCAAGCATACAAAAAGAATCATAAGCCGAAAGATGGACCTTATTTCGGAATATCAACTCTCGAAATCTCTGGTAAGTTCCGTACGTAATGGCTGGGTTAACCACAAGCACCAATGACGCTTTCAATCCACGCCATAAACCAGTTATGCCATCCTCTCCGATTACTTCTTTGCCAATCTGATATAACGTAGACACATCATCAGAAGTCTGCTGACGGGTCGTCACGACGCTTACAGGGATCGTGAATATCTGGGCTAACGCACCAGCAGCAGCACCAATGACGAGTTCCATCGAGATTGATATATTGGGAATCTTCTTCTGATATGAGCTCCTCAAAAACCCATACCAACTGACAAGACCGATAGTTAATACACCAGCGCATTTATTTAGTAGATCTTGGATAACTTACTAGAAATATGCAAAATTTGTGGACGCTACACCAAGTAGCGCTCCGGGCAGACCGTTATAAAGTGCTGCAACACCACGCTTTCTATAAATCTTCAGGAAAGCATCCCACGTACCCTCGTAGTAGTCGTCATCCCCCTTACTACATAAGATTGTCAATATGAAAGATCGTACATGAAAGATGCCTAAATTATACGCACGCTATTCCATTCTCTGTGTCGGCACTGCTGAGCTTCTTCTGAACCTGGAGTTTTGTCTTGATTCTGTGGTCCAGTCACTAGAAGTTCATATAAATCTACCACTCTTAAGAATGCTTCAGCATACATATCTAGAGGGTAAACCAAGGTGTTTGCCAGTACAGCCCCGGCCGCACCCGACAAAGCATATCCCCACGGCGGCAATGGAGCTTCCTTGGACAGAGACATGAAGCACGCTTATAACGTTGACAATATACCTGTCTTGACTATATCTAGGATAGTGACCTGGTGATGATATAGTGTTACCAATTGCACAACTTTTACCGGAATGATCCAATCTGTCGCAAAGTCGCGAATCTGCGTGGCAGCAACAATCGTAAGGACTAACGAGCCGATCTCTTCTTCTGGAACAGCTAAACTCCCACGAACTAAAATTTCACACTGCGTTGAGAGATATTTGGATATATAGATTAGCGCCGTTGTAACATCGATAAGCCTAAACGTGCGCACGCAGAATTTTTGTGATTTCCCCGCAATAAGGCGTTCTACTCGCTCGGGCCGAAGCACCACAGAGTATCAGTGATGTCATGGGCATTTACACGATAAATGCATGTGAACGTCAGTCCAAAAAAGTTACCCGGATGATCTTCTGTAATATGCGGCTCAGAGGGTCCTGAGGAATGCCAACCCACTCCAAGGGTTTCGTGGTTTATGATTTCGCGATCACGGGACCTAAGCTAACAATGTGAGAGACCTGGGTTGGACACACCGGAAAGTGAGTACATGTGCTACTTCTTCGAGATCTGATGGATTTTAAAGCTATCGAGAAGGAAGCCAAGGTATGTGCTTATATCATGGGAGACATGTGGTGCAGTCGACAAGGAATTCCAATACAAGGCGCCGTGGGCTAATGCTATTTCCACTAACATCATTCAGAATGCTTTAGCGAATTCTCATGGCTTCTTTGACAAAGGAGACTATAAGTCTGCCATGTCGTTGGCAGTAGAAGCGACGTCACTATATTTACGAGCAACCAATGCCTCTCGGCTAAAGTCGGAGCAACAACGACTTCGACAGCAGTTCACCGTCGCCGCGGACTTCGCCGAGAAGGTCAAATCAACCATCGGCTCGACTTCAGCTGCATATATATCTCAGCCAGATTCCGTGAGCTCTGTTAAAGTCTCCAGGATTTTTTCTGAATTGAGGCTTTCCACGAAGGAGCAGGCATTACTACTTCGAAGCTCGAAGTTGAATGGCACTACATTTCCTCCGTGGTCTTCTGCGGACGCTGATCATACTGCAGATGATGAACTTTTCACGTAAGCATCGATAATAACTGAACTAAAGTTGTACTGCTTGCTGATACATTTTGGACAGAGATCCCGCTGGATTTTTGACTTTGTCCAGTTCTCAGGAGCAATATTTCAGCGCATGGAAGCGTCCAACAGACATATGGGGCAACGAATTCACACTGCTAGGAGATGGAGGGTCAGATCTGGTTCAGGTAATTACGTGGCATGAGGTAATAGTTATGTCAAAACTTAATATTGGCTAGGATGTGTTGTCAGATTGCTCAGTGATTGCATCTTTGTGCTCGACCATTGCTTGGGAAGCACGCTCAAAGAAGTCGGTATGATGGCTAAGTGGTATCCCTTCCTGTTAATATAGAAAACTAATTTGTAGCTTGTGTCCCATATAACATATCCGCGCTCTGTATCGAAAAGTGGAAGATATGTGGTGAAGCTATTTTTCAATGGGGTTTTTCGCAAGGTACGTAGCTGCTTTGTTGGTAGTGGACAAGCTGTCGTTAATCGGAAGCTATAGGTAGTAATTGATGATTATCTACCTGTATCGAGTACAGCTCGGTACATTCATGTTGTCTCAACATCCAACAAGGGACTTTTATGGCCCGCATTAGTGGAGAAAGCATACCTGAAGGTGATGGGCGGATACGATTTTCCTGGATCAAATGCTGGAAGTGACTTGTTTGCATTGACAACGTGGATCCCGGAGCATATCTTATTACATAATGACCATATCGACATATCAACACTATGGCAGAGAATAACGGTGTCATGGCACTATCAAGATTTACTACTGACGGTCGGTACAGGAAAATTATCGAGGGAGGAGGAACTGTCTGTTGGTTTGATCAGCGAGCATGATTATGCTATACTGGATTTAAGAGTCCTCGACGACGATAAAAGAGTCGTCTTGATCAAGAATCCTTGGTCTTACGGCCATAGCTTCGCCATCCAGGATTCTCTCTGCGGTTTGCAGGATAAACTACCTGTTTCCTCAGGATGTTTTTGGATGGAGTTCTCGCAAATGTGCATTAGATTTAGTAGCCTTTACCTGAATTGGAATCCGCAGCTTTTCAAGTACAAGCGGCAAATCCATTTTGACTGGAACATGCGAAATGGAACTGCCGACAAATCTTTACGTAAGCTTCAAATTTAGTACCAAATGTGAATGCTTTACTTAATAGTCTATAGATTTATGCCCGCAGTATGCACTAGAGAATCCAAACTCTGTTGCGGCAAATGTCTGGATATTACTGGACCGACACATTAGAATTAAAAATGACGCCAAGACATACATTGCACTGTACGTATTTAACGATCCGGGGACCCGCATTTGGATGAGAAAGTCAACAATAATAAAGGTTGGTTGGAAACAGCTCTATCGGTTATTTGGGCGGGAATAATACTTGACTCTAGGCCAAATTTGTTGATTCTCGGCAGACATTGGTGAGACTAGAAGTTCCACCGAATACATCCTACACGATAGTGGCTGCAGCTCAGACCGATGTCTCTGAGATTAATTACTTTTCGCTTTTTGTATATTGCACAGTACCAGTTAATCTGCTACCTGCCAGTGACGGATTGGCTCATAGAGATGGCATCAGTGGGCAATGGACAGAACTGACAGCCGGCGGTAATATTCTATCCACAACATTTGCTTGTAATCCTCAGTTCAGACTTGTAGTCCCCAAGGAGACTGCATTACAACTATTTGTGGAGACTTCGGCTACAATTCCAGTTCATGCGCAAATTGTATGGGGTGGAGGGAGGCGTGTTCAAACGCAAGTATAAATTTTTCTGGGCATAGAATGTGAGTCTAACAGATTTATTGTAGCGTACGGCAGCGTGATATTGTGCTCCACACAGGCGAATATAGTGTTGGCTGTGCTTTGTCTAAACAGGCTCAATTGATGACAGGAGAGTACACAGTTGTCGTGTCATTATACGAGGCAGGCATCATGGGCGACTTTGATTTACAAATTATATCAAGTGAAACTTGTGTCATAAGCCGTCTATCAGATCTTTCTAGTGGGTATTATGGGGATGGCTTCTGATGGACAGCGTTATTATACGCTATAGGCGTTTTGGAGTAGGCGTGTCTTGCATCGAAACATGGCATCCCATAAGGATGTTTTACATGTAGATTGTATCTTACATTCTACCGGATATAATTCATTGTTCTCATCGGTCAACTCTCCGGCCATAGCCTCCTCTTGCCGGATCGTAGTCATCGCGAAACTCGTCACGCACTTGACCTCCCGATCGTCCGCGACCATATTGCCGGCCCTCTTTGAAACCAGGGTCTAGATCCGTCCGGATAATTCGCTCGTCTAGCTTGGTTTGGTTGATATATTTCATACAGTCGAGGGCATCTTCGTGGGTATAGTATTCCACAAAACAAAATCCACATGGTGTTCTTGTGAATCGATCAAGTCCCATGACAATTCGCTTGAGTTCTCCGCACCTTCGAGACATCGAAGTTAGCAAACACGAGGCAACTAGAAGCCGCTTAGCAAACTCACTTCGAAAATAGTTCCATGATTTGCTCTTCTGTGGTATAAAAAGACCTAATTCCGCCATCAGACTTCGATATACTATATATTTCCTCATAGATGCCAACTTACAGATTACCAACGTAGAGTGTCGCGGAGTCTTGAAGAGTCTTATGGGAGGACTCGGACTCTCCTTCAGTTCTCTCTCTCTGCCGACTAGTAAGCAGTCTAGACTACTTCGTACAGTAACAAATAAATACTAACCCCAGACTTCTTATCCACATAAGAACTTGGGACATCAAGCCTCGTCGCTGAATGATCTGAGTATCGTGTTCTTGACATAATTGTAACGTCAATATTCCGCGCAATTGCGGTAAACAATATAAACTCGAATTAAGACTAATTAATGCAAAAGATGAAATAATGGGTTTGACCTTGCCGCACAATTGCAGGTATTATAGAGCTCATGCGAAAGTAGGCAAGATTGGGATTTGGCCGACATGTAAAATCAAGTGTTCAAAATGCGAACTTGTAGTCCGCGAATATGTCCCAACGCACTTCGGCTCGGCAAATTTCGGAGTTTGAATTTTGGAAAATCGATACATCTGAATTTAAGTGTGGCTTATCCCTGGGCATCAAATCATGAAGCGATCTATAATGCGTGGCCTGTGAAACTTGTCGGGTTTATTTCATTCTGAATTTATTGAAAACTAGGGAAAAATTTGATCCGGAAACAATGCCGGTGACCGGGTATGATGCCGTTGTCAATGCCGCCTATTGGTAGTAGTGCTGATTAGAATTTCTAACAGAATTGTTCTGATTCACAACGCCTCAACCAATGCAACCACAATCACCTCAATAAACGACAAAATAACACGTCTCTTCCCGCGAATTATAGGCAAATGGTCACTTGAGTACAAGTTGTACAGAGAAAATCCAATATTAGATCATGGCGCCCGACCTTCAAGCCAAGGTCAAGTAACTGGGGCAGTATCCCGCTTCCTATCACAGTTGGTTCTCTCACATCACCGCGACGACTTATTTTGCTTGGTTGATGAACCACAGAGCAATATACCTGGTCACGCAAATTTCGAGAAGAAAGTATTAGCGGTGTTTGATAAGGGCATGGACATGATCATTACGTCGAAGCTCGCAAGCGTATGGATTTTGCGGCAGTCGATGCGAGCAGAGGGTGTTGCATACGCCGTTGGAGATGAGTTTGTAATACGGACAGCAAACGTAACGCAGGCTGGTTCATTCAGATATATAGTAGTAGAGGTATGTCGGTAACAGCGAACGACAATTGAAGTCTTTCCATGCTAACTCCACAACTAGATTGAATATCTGTTCAGTGATGATCGTGAATCCTCGAAGATAGTAATATCAGATTTCGCCTCTAGATGTGACCTTCCGAATGGGAAATTCTTCTTCGGAGATTCGGTCCACATCTACAGAAGTAAAGCCGATGAGTCCCAAAAGTTCACAAAAGCCGACACTGGCCTACAGTACATGGAAGCATTTAGGGCTAGGCCAAACGGGTAGGTCAAAGACGGCATACCAAGGAATACCGCATTTTGCATTCTTAAGTCCTCTCGATAAAAATGCAACTCATTCCACTAAACTTTCCAAAGATCAGTGATCTTTACATCTCTCTATCTCATAAACAGCGACAAACGCAATGCAATGAACCCTATCAAATAAAGCAAATATCATCCTACCATACCATGCCTAATCTATAATCCTGACTAAAATAAAACTGCAAAGTGAACCTGCCGCCAATCCCAAATTTAAAGCCAAACCCATAAACCCTCCGGCTGCCTCTTTTTCGTCTTCTTCCACAAAACTTTCTGACCCCATCATGCCACAGCTGGAAATGTAACCATTGGTTATTCCGAACCAAAGCTGAAGGAAAATGTAAAATCCATCGCTTGAAATGGCCGATCCGGAGCCAGAAATATTACATAGGAAAAAGAGCGGGATAAAAATTGTTCTTGCAAGTGACGCAATAGCCAAAGCCCTAGGGCTTCGCATATTATATTGAGGATATCCACAGACCACACGGCCAATCAAATCACCAATATTCCATACTAAAAAGGCAAAAGGAATGTATACGTTGGGCCTCAACCACGAGCCAGGCGATGAAACTCCTTCGGCGTAATTTACTGACAAGATATTGGATGCGAACACTGGGAACATCATTGTGACCCCGAACGTATAGAACACTGCGAATGCCAGATAGTGTAATTTGCTGAAGAGCACAAGTAGCGGAATATGACGTCTTGCAGGTTGATGAGCCTCATTGTCGCCGCGGTCGATCGTACCAGCAAGATTTATAACTGCGCGCTGCTTTCTATAAAACTTCAAAAAGAAGACCAAAGATACAGTCGTGACTCCAGATGCTGTTAGAAAATATATAAATGAGCTGGTAGATGTGGCCTCTCCCTCACCGGTTTGGCCATCTCGGCCACCTGACCTCGTTGACTCGACGGTGATGACCGACAGAATCTGCGCAATAGATGGAAGAACTCCAGCAATGGCCTGGCCCACCATAATACCCTGCGTATACATCGGTGCAAATAAATTCGCAATAGCAAATGCTCCATTTTGCGACAGTGACGTTGCCATAGCCGAGAACAACACTGAGACCAAGATGTAGATGAAGTACGGTGTTATAGCCCATGAGCCTCCAGTTATAGATGTCAATGCCAAAATAAAGAAATTTATAATATTCATAACTAAGGCTAGCCAAACTCGAAAAGTGTACTTTGCGTGCTTTTGCTGGTACGACAAAACAATCATGGCTACTGTGGCCGTAATCGTGCTGGTAGTCATTATACCTTAATACGGTTAGCACAATCTCAACAGGACAACCTGTTCAATACCGCACGTACAACTCTGAAAATTTTCTCGTAAAAAGTCACTCGACTTAAATCTTTCCTGGAAGTAAGCCGCTGCGCTCAGAAAACAATTCCATGGCCACAGCATTGCAATCCCTGAACACGTTAGCCGCGACACAACCCAGTAGATATGCATATAGCGGCGCACCTATCACCAAGAAGGAGAAGTACTCTATGGAGTCATAGCTCTCCTTTGTAGATTTTATTTTAGTTATGACAACCTCTGAGTCCGATGCCGCATCAATATCGCGCGTCGAATGTATCATATCGGGATCAAATGTATATGAGTCCGTGAAAGCAGTTCTCTGCTCATCTTGAAGAAGAAACCTGTTCGCAGGATCCGAACTGCTAGCCATTGTCATCAACAAAAACCCCAGCGACTACTCAGGGTCCTATCGTAAGTTAGTTGAATATAACACTTGCACGAGATTGACCACGCGAAGACGATAGCACATCTGCGATCGCTAATCAGGTGAAACCTTACTTGTCACCGACTAGTGTTTGAGTGACGTCGATTTTTTGACTCCATAGAAAATGACGATTACGCCATAAGTACCATCATTCCAGTCAGCACGAAAAAATTATTTTTCACGGGTTAGTTGCCACAATATCAGAACATTTACCTACAGGCTCTCGATTGCGACGCGACGCTTACATCTGTGTCCATATAGGACCAAGTATCACGGTTTTAATCGTACCAAACATTGCCTGCATTGCGGCATCAGTCAACGAACTACTCAACAACTGACAGACGGAATGGGACCGGCATTACCATTCGCCCTTCCCTCACTCGTACCAGTCAGTTCACCATGGGGACCTCCAGCCACTGAAGCCAGCACGGGTGGCCTTTCATTTGAAGGGGCTCCTTATGCACCATTCTCCAAAGGTGATAAGCTAGGCAAGTTAGCAGATTGGACACAGGATCCTGGTCGAGATGGCCGGGATCAGCGTGGTGGACGGCAAAATTATGGACGGAGCCATCGAGGTAAAGCTGGAATCTTCTGTAGGATTATGACAGAAAACAAACCAATTTGCTGACATCCGATGAATAGACCCGTACCAGGCTTATGGCGCAAGCACTGCATCAAGCTTTCAATTCCAGAATGCCGAGGATGAGTCCAGCTTCTCAGTTGTCGACAGTAGCCGTACGACCACAAAGCCACGCACAACTTTTGGCCAGGGGGGAAGAGGAGGGTTGGTCCTACGGTCGCGGGGTGGTGCACAGGGTCGTGGTGGCGCCAGAACTTTTGGTCCAGGTGCAGGCGCTCAACGATCCGGCTATCAGCGTTACCTAGGCGGGCGCGGCGGACACCAGGATGGCGCGCGGACGGGAGGTCAACGTGGTGGCCGTGGTGGCCGCAGATTTGGATGGAAGGATTATGATAAGCCACAGAGACTACGTGATTCGTCGGTTACAATTTCACCGGAATGGCAGATGCTTGAAGAGATCGATTTCAATAGACTGGGGAAGCTTTCGCTCGATATCAAGGATGGCACTGATGTCGATACTTATGGCTTTACCTACTACTATGACAAGTCTTTTGACAGGCCAGGCGGTATCTCTGAGCGCAAGTTACAGGTTATCGACACCCTTTCGTATAATCCAACTACATCTGACGACCCGGTCATCCAGCAGTTAGCTCAGAGGGATGAAGGGCGAGTATTTGCCACCGACTCTATTCTTAGTATGCTCATGTGTGCTCCACGATCAGTCTATCCGTGGGATATTGTTGTGAACCGCGAAGGTGACAAACTTTTCCTGGACAAGCGTGAGGGAGGTCCTCTTGACTTTGTCACCGTCAACGAGAACGCTGCCGAGCCTCCTCTGGAGGTCGCGGATGGCAGCAAGGATTCGATTAACACGCCCTCAGCGCTTGCTCTTGAGGCCACATTCATCAACCAGAATTTTGCCGCGCAGGCTGTCGTTGAGTCGAATGACAAACACGAGTTCACACACCCCAATCCATTCTACAATCCAGAAGAGGAAACCGAGCCGCTTGGTTCCCGCGGCTATAGATACCGCAAGATCAATCTTTCTTCTGTGGCTGAAGAGACGGAGCTCAACCTCATTGTTCGTACCGAGCTTGATGGAACAATCAGGAACTCCTCTGGTGAAGACTCGTTCATCACGATCAAGGCTCTTAACGAATTCGATACTCGAGCTCCCGGTGCTGGTGGTGCCCTTGACTGGCGTTCTAAGTTCGGTTCTCAGCGTGGTGCTGTTGTTGCCACGGAGATGAAGAATAACAGTTGCAAACTCGCCAGATGGACAGTTCAGTCAATTCTCGCTGGCGCCGATCAGATGAAGCTCGGTTTCGTATCGCGCGCTAACCCTAAGGACAAGGCCAGGCATGTTATCCTTGGAGTTGTTGGTTACAAACCGCGTGAGTTCGCGAACCAGATGAATTACAGTGTTGCCAATGGTTGGGGTATCGCACGGTCGATTATCGATATGTGCTTAGCGCTTGAGGAAGGAAAATACATTATTGTGAAGGATCCGAACAAACCCGTCATCAGATTGTATGAGGTTCCAAGGGATGCATTCGATGAGGCTCCAGCGGATGAAGAAAAGCAGGATGCGGATGAGTAGACATAATTCAGGAGAGTCAGACTGGTTGGAATAGGACGTATACTATTTCGGAAAAATGTTTATGTGACGTTTGATGTATTGGAAAATGTTACGTGTCATGTGTGTAACTATGTAACTTTTGCTGATTAGTGCATTTCTTCTCACTTTCCTGGGATAAATTTACAGGTGATTGCCGTGCATGACAATGTTTTATATACTTGAATGCAGCTCCATATCTATATTATCTATCTGAAGACAATGATAAAATCTATGACACCAATGGCAGTAGAAAGAACCCGTATTACAGCAATATGACAAAAATGCCGAACGCCAGAATTAAAAAGGTTGTGCACGCCTATTCATAGAACCCAATGCATCTATATCTGCTCTATCATTCTACTGCAGTTCATCATTGCCAACTTGTACCCAGCTGGATTCACTGGGCGGCCTACTCACACCGGCATCCGCAGAGAAAGTTGAAACCTCGCATCCATCAATTATCCGACGTAGACCCGTTCCCCACGAGGCAACACCTGACTCAAGCATCATGAACCGAACCAGCTCATCCTTCGCAGAATTCTTATCACATTGACTTATAACCAGTCGTAAAATACTATCTAGAGCGAATAAATGTGCTTGTGACAGCGAGAGCACTGCCGTTCTTAGTTTGATACTATAGTGCTGCAGCTCGCGATCCGGAAGCTACAAAAACACCACATTAGCACACATACTGCACCTCAACTCAAAGCAACAGACAAGTAACTTGCCGCAGATTTCAAAGACAGTAGTTGGTCCAATAATCGGAGCACTTCTTCAGCAGTTAAGTCCGACCTCTGCTCGACTTCGCTCACGATCTCGACCGCCACATTCGGAACACCCGACGGCCCGTAAACCTGCTGCTGCTGCTGCTGTTGTTGCTGTTGCTGTTGCTGCTGATTTGCACGTTGCATTTGTAACGAACCACAAGACTTGACACTCCCCGATCCCGAACTCGCGCTCGCAAAGTGAATTGGAAGCGCATCGTTATAGTGAGTGGGGGCGTTAGTAGTCTGGTAGGATGTCATCACCGGAGATTAACCCAAAATTGTCGCTCGCTATAAGGCGTACTAATGGCGTAGATATTCCAGCTTCTATAAAAAGAGTCTATATGCAAAATTTTGCAAGAACTAACATAATATTTCTATTCTAGACCAGAACGCTGTTTGGCGGAAGTCCAGTTTCAAGCCAGCCCAGCCCGGTTTGGATTTCCCGTTCTACGACGCACGTGCTGCGGCTCAGAAAGTGTAAATATATATTATACAAGGCCCTCTATATTGTAATCAAAGACGTGTACCGAGCGCGTTTGAAACCGTCGTAGAACGCTTCTCGCGCTATCCTGCCACACACGCGGTTAATCTAGCTTGGAGGTCTCAGAGGCAGCACGACTTGCAACGGACTCGATCGCTTTGTGCTGCATGATAGTCGAACATGAAGTGGAAAGGTCGTTTCGATATTTGTTTACATCTAAGCGAAACTACTGTGCTAGCAAATTCATAATGAATCGTCCAAATGCTGCTGTAACTTCGACGACGTCGCAGCAAGCGACTCTAACGAAGTTTCTGACGACGACGAAAACAAAGAGCAGTTTGAGCGGCGCAAATGACAAATTAGATGCGATGTCAACTTCTACGATAGACAGTACACGCAAGCGACGAGCGCCAGATGACTTCGAATTTGTGCAAACCCGGACTACTACTACGACGGCGGACATACACAGCGACAGCGAAGTCGTTTCGGAAGAGGATACGACGGTCCAGAAGGCGGGATCAGTTGCTAAACCGAGCGCTGGTTTGATTAAATGGAAGGTGCTTTCTGAGTCAGTGCTCTTTGGTTTGCACTCTTATCACAGGCAGCCCTCATTTCGCACCATTTCGAACCAAAGCACTCCAAATAATACGTCGCACAGAGTCGCGGTTGCAGGATTTGATTTGGACGGTACATTAATTGTAACGAAGACGGGATACTCGTTCGCTCGCAATGAGAATGATTGGAAGTTCAAATTCGGTGAAGCCAGAACTTTAAACAAGATCAAAAGCTGGCTCGATGAATCCACAGAATGCTTAAATGAGAGAATTCTTGTCATATTTTCCAATCAAAGTGGCATAGCATTATCACCAAAAGTTGCTAAGAGCAAGAAGGCTAGAAAGCATGTTGATGAGACCAAGACACGGCTGTGGCAATTCAAGACTAAGCTGGCTGCTATTATGAAGCTACTGGGACTGCGCTGCTATGTCATCGCTGCTACTGGCAAGGACGAATTTCGAAAGCCACATGTAGGGATGTGGCGATTGGTTAAGGAAGTGCATGAGCGACATTTGCGGCGTCTACAGAAAAAGGGGAGTGAATTTGTCGATGAGCATATTGACGTCGACTTAGACAGAGACAATTCCTTTTTCGTTGGCGATGCGGCCGGAAGAAAGGGTGACCATTCGACTGGAGACAAGGATTTTGCAAAAAATCTCGGTATAAAATTCTACACGCCGGAAGAATTCTTTGGTGGATAGATTCATGGAAAATGCTAGGGAGTGAGATAACTGTATTGGTCATGATTCAATTGTTGCCAGTGGTCTTAATTGTCTACAAGGCTCATCAACCAATATAGATCTACAGATGCACCATTCTTTGCAACGAATCGTCTCAAACATAAAGCTTTGGCGCCATTCCGATCGTAAAGATAACTTTGAAAATTTTGGTTGTATGTTGCCTATATGGGCCACTCATCTGAGAATCCCAGAGCAGAGGAGCATGGAGTGATAATCAAAGTGATATAACATGGATTCGTTTGAAGCCCTATACTTCTCACGTTGGCTGGACAACGATGAATGCTTGCATATTGACATCGTACGCATAAGCTTAGATAGTCAGTTTGACCATACTCGCACACGCTCGCGAAGATCTGTTAGATTTCCTAAATATAAAGTATAACAATCGAAATCGATTCTAGGGTTAGGGTCGGGTTGGTTGCTTGGTGCTAAGCTTTAGTCACAATATTAGTGTATGACACCAATCGACTGAGCATTTACAAAGCCCAGTTTCCACGCAGTTGTACTCCTAGTGGATGTCAGAACACCCTCGTCAATGTCTCCTGATCTTTCTACGCTTCCAAGTGCAATTGTTGCTCTCGATCTTACTCTGATATCACAAGGTGCCGAGGCAAAGATATATTTCTCACCCGACCACCCATTCATTCCCTCTTCACTTCTTGGCGGCGCAATTTCGACCACGATCTCGAACCCAAGCGCGGGATACATTCTGAAATATAGACCGCCGAAGCGATATCGACATGATGCATTAGATGCGCAACTTACTAAACACCGAACCCTTTCTGAAGCTCGGATTTTGTACAAATTGTTTCTTGCAGGCATTAGTGTTCCCTCATTTATCGCAGTTGATCCGCGGCTGGGACTAATATGGATGGAGAATATCAATGGATCTAGTCTGAAGGAATGGATATGGGCAAGGGAGAGGGAAATAGAGGAACAGCTTTGCGACGAAGGAGAGTATGGACAGTCACAGAAGCGGTTAGAGATCATTAAACCTTTGCTACTGTCCGTCGGCAGCGAGATTGCTAAATTGCATTTCCTTGATACAGTGCATGGAGATCTCACGACTTCCAACATTCTTCTGCGGGATGGTAGACGTCTTGGAGCCGAGGGCGCCACCGGCTTGCACCAGCTGATGGTTCCAGAACCTGTAATCATTGATTTTGGATTAGCACAGCAATCTACACTACCAGAGGATAAAGCTGTCGATTTGTATGTCCTCGAACGTGCCTTCATCAGTACACACCCCATTCATAGCGGGGAATATGTAGAATGGGTTTTGGAGGGTTACGTGGCCGGTTTCGGGCGTGGACGGAAGACAGCAGTTTTCAAGGTTAACGAGATTATGAAGAAGCTTGACGCTGTCCGGTTACGTGGTCGCAAGCGCAGTATGGTTGGATAAATTCATACAGGTTTTTAAATTGTACATAATATAGTATTGGTGCATTGTATATATTCTATGTCTAATGCTGCCTAAATACCATCGCTCACGTTTATAAATTCTACCATCCAGCCTAAGCCACAGACAACGCCTCTACTTGCGACAACACCGGTGATCTTTAATAGCCACTCCCAACTCCACTTACTTTCAGTCCCAGTCAAGTTCTCGCTCATTAGAAGCGAGACAGTCTCACGCACGCTCTCCTCTGGCAGAATATTCAAAGCATCATTATGAGCAAGCAATTTCACCGCATTCTCTTTCGCAAGCGCCAACAGACTCCGCGGCAACACGCAACAATCCCTAATATTAATCTGATTTATCGACGGTAGCGCCAATCCCATGCGTTTACTAAACTTAATCAATGCCTCTAGCCTTGCAGTCGAGAATTCCGAGACACCGACACTCCGCACTTTGTACCAATCCGCTGTCCTAACAGCAACTGTCCAAATATCAAAAATATCCTGTTCCGAAATAGAGGAGCCAAGTGTCGAGTCGTTTTCGTCATCGAAATCTTCGCCGTCATCATCGGAAAAAGTGATTTCGGGGAACGACAGGACTAGATGCGATATTGTTACGTATTCCGGCGCGGTAGCTTGAAATTGAGTCATTGCTCGTTCCAGAATCTTTGCGCGCGCGGCTATGGATGATGCTGGCGGAAAAAATAATTTTACTACGAAAAATACATTAGCCTATCCCGCAAGCTAAGCAGCACGCGAACCTTTGCGTATCTACCTGTAATCTCAACCTGAGCCTTCCTCTCAGGGGACTCAGCTGAAAACAGTGGTTCACGTGGATTCGGCGGAATCTCCAACTTCACGGGTCCTGCGAACGACAGAGCGTGTCCAGGGTGCTGCTCCCCGTCGACCCATTGCGATACCCTCTGCTTCAGGTCCGGCACTAGGTCTTGTGCGCCTGAATTACGGGCATGTAGCAGGTTGCCGGTGGACAGTATTATTGACATCGCAAACTGTGTAGATATGGCACACCAATGCGACTCGGGGTGCTTGTCTTACTGATTGCTTGATTGTTCTACTGTCGGCGTCGTTCCTATAATAGATTAGTAACAATTTGAAATGCGGTGGTGCTTCCCGACGAGTACAATTGCTCTAGTTCAAGCGAGCCAGAAAATCGGGCAGCTGTTTCAGTGTTCACTCGACGGAGACCCGTACGATGCAAGCGACTGAGAGTTGGCTTCCAAAGGGCTTGGGCTGAGATCGTGCATACAACCCCAATTTAGCGTTGAAATTTCTTAGCCAATCTGAGAAGCTACTGCAAGCTACTGCACGTTAAAGGTAAATTGGTCTGCAATGTTGACATTATAATTACAAATCAATGTGGCCGAAGTTGGGAGTTACTTCGGATCATTTTTGAGGGTCTATGATCGAATATATAACATGTGTGCCAAACGAGTGTACTTCGCAGCACTACAAATGTAAATAAGCACATTACCACAGGATATCTACGCCATCTATTTAAAACGGTAGCATGTGCCTGTGATTGATTACTTCACGGGCGTCATCAATATATTGTCAATTACAGCTGAATTCGAAGTCACTCGGTGCCGTTGATTTTAGGGTTGGTTCACAAACAAATATTTCCTTATTCATATTCGTCATTCGCATTCGCAAATTTCCGTTTAAGTTTCGAATCCGAATAAGGAATGTTATTGGTAATTTTGGTAGACGCTACTCCATCCAGCCACTAATATTGCGTTATGACGCCTTCAGAAAGCGGCTTATGTTACTTCATATTTTTATTTCACACTCTGAGGGAGCATGCCATAGTACAAATTTGTTATAGCATTACTTTCGAATAAATTATTTTAAATCGCATTCGCGCTAGTAAGCAAAAAAACTTCAATTATTCGTATTCGAGTTCCGAATCTCGTACGAATACGAATCAGGAGCATCAGATCACCTTGTGCGCGAGAGGTGTTAACTTTTGGAAGAACACATGTATTGTATGTCTTCGTCAGCCATTGCGAAGTTACGAATACGAACGAGCCAATTCGACCGACGTGAAATGGAGGCAGCCCTAACCTCATGCTCTTGTCAGAATGGCACGTCGGCGGAATTTGAACCTCACATTCCTATATCTCATCAACGAACTCCGGACAGGCCTGCAACAATTAAAACACCACGTTACTTAATTAAAGCGAGCAATGTCTTCCGACGTCCCAAAGTCTTTCTATGACCTCAAGCCGCTCGACAAGAAGTCTCAGCAATTTGATTTCCATCAGCTTGAGGGCAAGGTCGTACTTGTCGTCAACGTTGCGTCCAAGTATGTTTATTGTTGAAGTTTTCCTTGCGGTTTCTTGTGGGAGCATAGAGTATACTGACATGTTTGGGTACGTAGATGCGGATTTACTCCTGTGAGTTTCGGATCCGGTAATATCCAAGGGATTTCGCTGGCGGAAATACTGACAATTGTTCCGTTGTAGCAATACAAGGGTCTCGAGGAGCTTTACAAGAAGTACCATGACCAGGGCCTTGAAATCCTCGGCTTCCCTTGCAACCAGTTCGGTATGTATTTGAAGGAATCGCGTAGCACAAATCACTGTTAGTTAACAAATGCGCAGGTCGCCAGGAACCCGGTACCGATGAGGAGATCGCGTCGTTCTGCACACTGAACTATGGTGTCACTGTATGCTAGTCTTTCAGATACTTAGGGCGTAATATCGAGGGATAGTTGTTAACGTTGGTGTTTACAGTTCCCCGTTTTGAAGAAGATTGACGTTAATGGCGACAATGCTGACCCGGTGTACAAATTTCTCAAGTCTAAGAAGTACGATCTCTTGCTAACTCAACGCAATGTTTATTAACATGTTTAATGTAGAGCTGGTATCCTTGGCTTCCACGGCATCAAATGGAATTTTGAGAAGTTCATTATCGACAAACAGGGCGATGTGTTCCAGCGATATTCCTCCATGTCTACCCCTGGTGAGTTGAGCTCATACGCGATTAAAGTCTGGTAGCATGCTGTTGCTAACCGATCGAACAGAGGCCCTTGATGCCGACATCGCTAAGCTCCTTGCTTAAATCCATGATCTCAGAAAAGATTTGTGTTGAAGCAGGTTTGAAGGTGTGAAGAAGTGTTTTACTGAGTTGGTAATTTTTAATAATAGCTTGCGCGGTTCTAAGCTGCATGCATAATATAATTATATCTGTAGTTTTCCCACAAACTAACAGTATCCAAAGAACTCTCCAACCAAACGCCAGATATCCATGCACTGGTTCGTCTAAATACGTAAAAGTCCACCATTGACAACTCGAAACTTATAAAATTTCGAAATCCAAATTATCGAGGTCATCATCAAAGTAGTAGTCTTCGTCATCATCTTCGTCGTCATTCCCAATGATCTCTGGAGGGGCGGGCGGTGGATTTAGTGGAGTAGGTGGTGGCTCGCTTTTCTCGAGACCTATTTGCCGCTTTAACCAACACATCAACTTTACAGTGAAGTCTGTATTCCATTCATCAATCGCCCCTCCGTGTATAACGACGCTGGTAGGTTTTAACATTATTACCCCCCGCCAAACAGTGAAGTTACTGAGCGTGACCTTGGTACCTAACTTCAGGCCGACTTCCAAATCATTAATCGGCTTCGATTCCAGGGCCCAGTAACAACGGCCCAACTGGTCTTGCAACAACACTTTGCAAAATTTCTTTCCGACAATTGGACTGCGCCTCTTGCCAGGCTGTGCGTCGTTGAACGTGTGAAATTGGAGTCTAGTAGCCATACCCGTACCGTTCTGTACTCTTCCGTTGCCATCGATTTCTTCCGCATGCTCATCTTCTGTGGGAACATCTCTCACCACTTTCCGGCCACTATCACCACTCTCACTTATAGCTTCCTCGATCTTGCGTAATTGCTCACTCTTACTTAGACCTATTTCTTGCACTTCAGCAATTTGGAATGTAACAGGTCCGGTTATTGTGGTCGAGCGCATTGTCGCGACGCCATCAGGAATGAAATTCGATCCTCGGACGCAGCCGACGAGATCCTGTTCGCGAATTGTATCGTCTCCATTATTCTGGTAATGATACTGCAACCTTGTCGGGGGAAAGTTTACACTCTTCGGCGTCTGGTCAACACCTTGTGGCTGCAACGGCGGAATCGTCCGGCGCAGATCATCGTCGAGGAAGAACTGTTCTAATCTCCCGTACAACAGCGCAGGCGCAGCAATACTTCTTTTCGCCGGTGGCAGCTTTGCACTATAGACCGGCGTGATCCAGTACGTACCAGATGGTCGAATACCGTATTTCTCGTAGAATAGATATTGAAGCTGGGTTACGAGTGCCGGGGATAACTGTTGTGGTTCCGTAGCGGCTCGGTGGTACGGCGTCGTCATTACGGATGGGGCATGTGTATTGGTTGAGATATACAGTTTTGGTTTATAAACGAGACTTCGTTCGGTGATGGTCTGACGAATTTCGCGTCAGTAATTATTTTGGTGCGCATAGAACCCCGCGTCACCCTCGCGTCACCCTCGCGTGCTGGTCGATGCCCATTACGTACTTATCGACTGAGATGGAGTGGAAGGAATGGAACTTGAACGCACTACTCACAGAGTCTTAAACATTTGCGTGCTGAAAGAGTCATTGATTAATACATTATGTCTAGTAGAGAAATTTACTAACCTACTAGCTGCTGTATATATTTGTGTCTGTCGCTGTCAGGAACTCTACCACATTCAGATTAACTCCGACGCTTTGGAGCATTCGTCATGAACTGGATAATTGGATATGTGGTCAATTTTGAAGATTTATTGAGGCAAAAGACTATTTAAGGTGCTCACACCACAGATAGCTGCAGAGGGAATGCCAGAATGGATGGCATTGATTGACACTGACGTCTGTTTCTTGGATTGACTTATCGCTGATAGTCGACGATGCGAGAGATGATCTTATAGTCTGGATCAGCCGTGCCTCGTGGATATCCTGCGTGAACAGAAACATGCCCAGCTTGTGGAGCAGAATGTTTTTCGCGGATGTATGTCGCGAAGGGCGGACAACTCGTGAACTCGGATTAAATGCAAAGCCACTTGGCTTGCCAGCGGACATACATCTTTGTGGTCCTCCAGCATGACTATACGGATAGAGAAGCCCAGAGAGAATATCATCGACAATGCAGTATTAGAAGTATTTGTTCGGCACTCATATACTTAATTTTTCTAGCAGTACACAACCCTCAGCTCACAATGAAGTGGATGAGTAGCAATCATTCATTGGTCTGGTAGGAATATATTGGATGGACGCGAGTTTAATTAGACTTCCCGAACAGGCTAAGCGTTGGCATGGCAGCACGGGACGGAGGCTAGCAACTTTTGAAATCAGATCACAATGAGTTATTTTGGGACACAGGCAGGCAACTGCTCACAGCGCAATTTCGGAGAAATTTCGTGCATGACTGACCAAGACAGTTGTCCGAGCCGCCTCAATTGTGGGTGCTCAATTTTAAACCAACAATTAATTAGTGAGCCTGCTGCTACAGACGGCTGCAGTTGTCTCTGACGCGTTTGTCAACGCGTTTTTGCTCACGCGTCTTCTGATGCTGAGGATTAGTGCGGGCACAAGGGACAAGGAGCCAAAACGGAGTCGGCAGGGGGGTTTCATCTTCAGTATTGTGTATGCCTGACTTAGTGCTCTATTCGTCGCGCCATGTGACACAGATGGCGGCACAACCGCACAAGTGCAAGTTAGTACGAAGCTAAGCCGTCCGATGCAGTTATGGAACTCTAATGGCAAGGGGTTACACGTGTTTTACGCGTGGATGCCACGCAAACACGCGTACCTGCCCTTGCATGCATCTAATGCATGTATTGCTGGCGTGCGAGCTAAGCCGCTTAAAGGTCCCATATTGACACAAACACCAAAATCACGAAAACGCTCGAACCAACTTAATAATAAGAGATTTCCCGCCCAGCTTGGTCCTTTCTTCTCTGTCGCTGTTCTTCCCCGTTTGCTTCTATTTCGTTTTTTGCGCAATCCACTCCTTTGGAGCTTTGCCGTTCTTTCCTTCCTTCCTGTCTTTCTTTGCTCTTCGATTTCTCGGCTCCGGCAGAAGCACAAGTCTGCCAGTTCTTTCCTTTCGAAATCAACTCCAAGCGCATTTGTCATATCTTTCTTTATTTCAGACTGCAGTCGCTAGTTCCGTCTCAATTCAGATCAAATATGAGATCTTTCTTCACATTCCTTACTTTGGCATCTGCTGCCCTTGCCGCTCCTTTCGATAAGCGTGCGATTACATGGGTTACCGTCACCGAGAATGTAGACTATGTCCAGACCCTTACCGTCGTGCAAACTGTCGTCGTCTACGCTTCCGCCAGTCCTTCTCCTGACTCTTTTGTGAGCACGTCCATGTCCTCTGTCGCACCTACCTCCACGGTCGTTTACCAGCAGGATATTGTCTCGTCTATCCTCAGCGATAGCTCCACCTCCACTACTCTGTCATCTGTCTCGACGTCTACTACCTCGACTCCTGCGGTTTCCACCACTAGCTCCTCGTCTGTCCAGCCTACGCCTACTACTCCCTCCACTTCTGTCGAGTCTACCACCTCTTCGTCGTACGTCGAACCGCAGCCAACTACGTCTACTGCTATCGAGCCCGCGACGTCTACATCGTCGGTCTACTTCGAGCCCACCCCGACCAGTACCTACGTTGAGCCTACCACGACTGAAACCCCGACCAGCACCTATGTTCAGCCTATCACGACGGAAATACCGACCAGCACTTACGTTCAGCCTACCACGACCGAAACCCCGACCAGCACCTACGCTCAGCCTACGCCCTCTTCCACGGCAGCGCCTTCGAGCAGCATTTCCGTCAGCACCAGCACCCACAGCACCGGCACCGGCACCTACTCCGGCGATGGCACCTTCTATTCTACCGGTCTTGGCTCATGCGGCATCACCAGCGCTGACACCGACTACATAGTCGCCGTGTCTTACGTGCTCATGGATGCCAACTCGAACGGCAACCCGAACACGAATCCATTGTGCGGTAAGACCATCACGGCATACCGCGACACGAGTTTTGTCACCGTCACCGTCGTCGACACATGCAGAGGTTGTGCGGAATATGATCTCGATTTTTCCCCGTCCGCGTTCGAGCAGCTCGGTCAGCAGTCTGAGGGTAGAATCCCAATCACCTGGAGCTGGGACTAGGTTTTGAAGGAAACCGCCAACGTGACTATATTTTAATGCTTTGTGTTCAAGGGTATTTGGGATTTGATGGATATATTTGACAAAATTTATGACCTTACGACCTTTGTTTATGACGGGATACCAATTGTCGATACTTGGGACACTTGATTTGTGATTGTTATATGTAGGGTGTTATGTGCCATTCAATGATACGTTCTAGTTATTATATGATTTAGAGATAAAATATGTTATATGTATATAGTTATTTTATTATTAGCTCTTCAATTGAGATTTATCGTGTCGCTCAATCGGTCCGCTTTCTAGTTCCGAATCCATACCACGTCACGGCGCACTTGCCGACGCTAGAAGCTGACTGCTTCACCCCCCACACAAATCTCTTTCCCGTAACAGGTAGCGTACATGAACGATAACGCACTCAATATTTCAAACAAAAAAAAATACAATTTTTTGTTGGCAGAAAAATCGAGCAATTTAAAATTAAGCTACTGTTTATATAACAACCAACAACAGTCACAAAATAATAATGATAGTAACGTAAATAGTGATAGTAATAGTAGTAGTGTAGTAGTAATATAGTAAGAATCCCTTGGTCATACAGTTTTTGATACACGACAGTACTCTGTTTC
Source organism: Lipomyces doorenjongii (assembly GCF_038497915.1). Taxonomy (NCBI): domain Eukaryota; kingdom Fungi; phylum Ascomycota; class Lipomycetes; order Lipomycetales; family Lipomycetaceae; genus Lipomyces; species Lipomyces doorenjongii. The sequence continues at coordinate 8,626 of NW_027118108.1, read as the reverse complement.
AGCACCACCACCCGGCAGTCCAATCCTCCGTCTCGACAACACTCACATCTCTTTTCTCAACGACATGGTCCTCAAGTCACACGTCCTCGTCCATATCCGACGGCTTAATCAGTCCGCCAACCTTGAGCGCGCGCTCCCGCTCGGCTTTTTGCTTGGCAAGCATCTCAGACTCGCGTTCGTCCGCGTACAAATAGTCAGTCGAGTCACCGCCATATTCCCTGATCTGCACTAAAAAGTCGCGCAGATTGAGCTTGAATTTGTTTTGGTTGTCTGTAAGCTTGAACAACCCCATGACGAAATTGTCGACTTGTGCGCGCTGCAGATGCGGGAACGCGTTCATCAGCATGTTGGCCGAGTATTCTCGTAAGAAATCAGCGTTCGATGTGCCAGCTGGCGCCTCGTCCGGTTTATACAACGGCGCCGAAATCTTGTTTGTCCCAACAAGCTCAAACATGCGTGCGAGCAAGAACGCCTGGACTTTAAATCCCGCCTTGTGGTCAGCGTCGGTGAGCACGAAGAACACGTCCTTGAGTATATGGATGAAGAAAGTCTGGTAGAACGCGTCCGCTATCTGTGGATCGCTTTCTGAGATGTTGTTGATGAGTTCGACGCAGATGTTGAGACCGGCGGCTTCGACGTCGCGATTATCGTGCTTGCTGGCCCATAGACAGGCGTCGACAACATAGCCGAACACTGGACCGGGAAGTTTGAGGAGTGCTGGGAAGCAGTGTACGTTGATTGCCCGCAGTAACTTGAAAAACTCGACTCTGTGCTCGGGATACTCTGTAAAATCCTTGTTGATCATCGACAGCGTGCACTCGAACACGTTCTCCAGGATCAGGACAACCTTGTCTGTAATCAAACCTTCTAACCGGCTCACGATCGTAGTCATGCAGTTCAATACCTCAGCATCTCGAGCATCGGGAAGGTTTCTGTTATAATCACCCAGAACAGCCTCCAAAAGCGGCGGAATCATAGTATTGTTAACTGTCTCTAGATCTTCAGCTTTACTCATATACGTCTCAATAAGTTTCAAAATCTCCTTCTTTACTGTCCGCAGACCCCGCACCCGCGGCGTCTTTGTAGCAATGGTTCCCTGCACGGCGATCGACTCTGAAATCATCTCGCTGACAGCTTTGTATAATCCAAGCATATCCAGATAATTCCGGACGAGCTGCGGGTAAAAGCAAGCGCCCATTGATGTGCATGCCGCGACATTAGTCTTCATGATATTGGCAATGATCTTGATCGTGCTAGTGTCAGAAAGAATCTCCGCATTCTGCGCAGCCTGCTGAATAATCGCATCCCACTAGTCATTGTCAGTAACGTATCTGAATCCGTCGATCGACTAAACTTACAGCACTGTTCGGCATGGCCATCAATTCGCTAATGAGTCTCTCCTGAATATTCTTCGCCGGTTGTGCAGAAATCATGTATCCACAGGCTTCATAAAACGTATGCACCTGCTGCGGCTGCAAATCAGACGTAATCTTATCCAGCGTCCTCACAATCTCGTCAATAAAGGGCTCAGTCTCATTAGCTTGCTGTGCCACAAAATGTCGCTTGCACTTTTGCGCAATCTTGATGAACGTATCGCACGCCATGTCCTGCACACCTTCATGAGTCTCGTGCATAAACTCAAACAACTTGTTGACGACCGTCTTCAAGAATTTCCAGTGCGCTTTTAAAAATCGAGGGTACTGGCCGACAATATACATAATGTTCGAGGCCACGACGGCCTTGTTGTCCTTCCCCCGCTTCATTTCCGTCAGGCCGAGCAAATCCTTGATAACCATGACCAAAAACCGTTTCTCCATTTCCTCATCTACACCACGTTAGCAATCATTCAGCCAAGAACAAAATAAATTTGAAAATATCGTACTCATAGCGCCAGAAATCGAGCCAATAGCCCAACATAACGTGTTCAGGTTATTCCATGACCATTCGCTACCATCAATCTGTCTTGCCAACTTATTTGTCATAATGATCTCCGTATCAACGACATCTAAATGGGTAAGATAGACCAACACCTCACGCATGCTCTTGTACAAAGTAATCGTGTCGCTCTCCTTCACGAACTCCCTCACAATCTCGCCTTCGTCGTTCTCAACAATTAGGACCTCCTCCGGCCGCACCATCTTCTCGATCATAACTAACCGCAAACTGGAAAGAACTTGCGTGTACATGTGTTTCCGTAACGGGTAGTTTGCAAGTACGTCAGGGTGTGCCGCACCACCGTTTGCAAATGCACCGGCAGGTGAAGCGAAGTTGAGTTGCATGAGAGGATTCATTTCTGCGAGCGGAAGTTGCTGGACTTCTTCGTAGAGTTCGAGGACAAGTCGAGACCAGTAATCGAGACATCCTTTGAAGACCTCGCGTTCGTCGATTTGCGAGATTTTGATCAGGAACAGGTGAGAGTTGATCAGAATATCCTTATTGTCTTGCGCCTCAATGAGCTAGAATGACGTTAGTATGCACCTTTGTAGCAATGAAATGAAAACCTCGTACTTTTAGATGATGCGAGAGGAATGTGGTGAGGAAAATTGCAAGGTTCTGGATGAATTCTTGCTCACGCGTGCCGACGGAGTCGTAAGATTGTCGGAAATCTTGAAAGGCATCAGCACCAAATCAATGCCATAGGTATCTGGGAACTTACCTGTGCTCAATGGAATGATCTCATTAACAGTCTCCATAGTTCTCAAGAACAAGCTCAAGAACTGGTTGTCATACTGGGGAGATGCAAGCGAAGAAACCTCCGTAAGACACTTTAACGTCAAATTTCTAAACTCGGGCGGCGCCAAAAATCTCGTGAGAAGCAACTCGATGATTCCAGTCTCGAAGATATACCCGTATGGGATCCAATTGAGGTACCTCAACAACGACTGTAGCGTTGCGATAATCAGCGACGGCCGATTTGCTTTTTCAAGAACTTCGTAGCACAGGTTGTGAATTTCAGAGAATTCAGTACACATTTGCTGTTTCAAATTCCGGGCCTTTGCTTGAGTCATTTGCTCGGCTGAGAAATCAAAGACTTCTTCGGACAAAAGTTTGAGGATGCTCATGTTGTTCTCACATACGTTGAGTGAACTCCTACTTGATTGCACGATCTCGGGGATGAACGTCGGCCAGTTATGCGGCCATTCTTGCTTGAGAATCTACCAACTCAAATCAGTACATGATTCAGGCATATTTCGGAATTCAAGAAGTGTACCTCGACGAGAGTCAAGTTGCATTTGTTGATCAGTGACTTTTGGCTTCGAAACTTGGCTTCGTCGCTCGACATGGTAATGCACATGGTCACCACGAAGTTTCGGATTCCTAACAAACCGATCATCATCAGCATCCGGCCCACAGACCTACAATCGCAATTCATTCATGACATATCTTCGCCCCAAAAAAATCTGCTGCGATGGTGTTAATAATGACACATACCCTGCTGTTGATCCACCGGCAGCGCCTTCCATCTTGTCTTGATAAGCTTGTCCAAAATCGATAAAGCGATATCTATACGAAAACACACACAGCATTAGACCCTCGCACTCGGCTTTCGCAGATCCACATCTCCAACAAAACGCCATTCGCGTCGTCGAAGAAGAATCAAAATTGGACTTACATTTGGTCTGCGGGTTATTCGACTTTTGCAAGATTTGATCCACACGTGTCCATGCATCAGGATGTTCTTGGAACTACAATTGCAAAACAAAACCAAATCAGCAATCGTCCTTGTCTTGCTCAAACCATATAATACAAGAACAGAAAAATGGGGCCGTACCTGTGTCAAGACCTGTTGTGCTGCTTTTTGCTATAAAACGCAACCCACCGCAAAAAGCGGTGGATCAAAAACATTAGCCGAAATGTCCACAAAAGACAATCGCTGCGCCTGTAGACTCCTTAAACATTCGCGAATCACGCGTATTCTCCGTCGTCTGGAGGGATTTGGAGACGAGCGCGACGGTGTGGGGTTTGGCATACCTGATCCGCGGGACCTTTGTAGAAAGCGTCGACGACCTTGTCGAGCAAGTCGACGTCGACAGGGAGGTCGAAATTGAGGATCGCCTCCATGTGATCTCGGCGTCGGGAGCTTGCGGACTAATGCACCGAAAGTAGTTTGTTTAGCGGTGTTGTGTGTTTGATTTGTTGTGCGGGACAGAAAGTCGTTAGGTGGTGGCTGTGGTCGAAGATAGAGGAAAGGCTTGACTTTTGCAGTGTTGGGAAAATCGGAGTGGATGATTGTGTGAGGAGGAGGGGCTGGCAGGCAAATACCCAGCGCGCCTTCGAGAATTCCCTGACTTAATCGGTTATCGGACAGAGTACGAGCGAGTACAAACAACAGTTAAGTTTACTTGCATAATAATTATATTGCTTCAATTGTATATACGACGTATTATTTGTTTCAACACCCTAATCCGGCAGCGAGAGCCTCCTAACAGCCTGGGTTCCGGTCAAATATGTGCGATTAGTGACCGTACCACAGCTGTGATAGAAACGGATCATCAACTACGCCATTCTCACAGTGGAATATATTCTGCTATGTTCTGCTCTCAAGGGACGAATATCGAGAACCAGATCAATACGCTTGATCTTACAATCTCATGAGAAGTCTGAATTAAATGCTTGCAGCAGTTCGTACATGTTCGTACGCTATTTTGCAAACCTCTTCCAAACTTGGCTGCTGAGTACGACATACTCAACGTTAACAATATCTCTTCCACGTCTAATTGGTTAACCAGATCAAAGTCCAGAGAGTAAGGAAGGCAGAAGATTGCCTTGGCTCAGTTAAGCAAACAGCGCCGCATGCTCAGAGCCACATGCGTGTGGGTTAACCCCGGATGGTCGAGAAATCTCCGCGTCCCTAGGGTTATCGTGCATTTCTGCTGTTTCGATGGTTCACATGCGCCGAAGTACAAAGCGTAGTGTCAAGACGGGAACTACGATTGCCATGAGGAAATATAAATGCATCACTAGCAATATTTTTTAGTTAATATATACACACATACATCTATCCTCCCAAATCGTACAAGCATTTTCAAAAGTCAACCGAGTAAAAGAAATTAACCAAAATAGTAGAAAATCCAACACGAATATATAAATGCAAGCACCAAACTAACTTCTACCCACCATATGCATAAATGACCTCATATTATCTGACCTAGAAAACGAGTAGACATCCGTTTCAATTCGCTACTCCCTCATACTCCACTGCGGTCGCAAATTATCCTCAACGCCGCCACTGTGGATGGGAACTAATTCTCGTGGGAGCTGCGGACTGAGCCTGTTAGAGACTATCTGCTGATTATGATCGTACAGATACATATTTTCGACATCGCTACCGGGAGTTGTGACACCACTTGGCGAGTACTTCTTTGGAGGCAGAAACTCAAGGCCAGAGTATGAAGCCGAGTTGCGGAGCATGTATGGAGTCGGCAGGTTTCGGAGCTGCATCTCGGTCCACTGCTGCTGTGGCGTGGTCGGGCTTCCACAGGACGATCCCACGCTACTGCCAGCTGTTCCTGCTCTTGGGCGACGGGGTGGAGCAAATAATGTCGGGGAACCAAGGATCCTTTCCTCTCCGAGCTGGTGAGGAGTCGGTAGCGGTGACAATGGTTCGAGCGGCGGTAATCTTTTTGGTTGTGCGCGTTGCAGCATTGGCTGCTTCTGTGGCATATAAGGGTGGTGCTGTGGTTGATATTGTGGAGTATAGTAGCCGCTGTTGTATGCAGGATATAGCTGTGGTTCACGTCTATGTTGTACCTCTTGTTGGTAAGGCCCGCCAGACTGAGACGACAGCGACCTCGGGACCTCGCCCGGGAAATGATTGTACGACCCAATAGGATGTCTCGGCGCTGGTCTCAAAGAGCGACCAGCAGCAGCAGTTGGAGACGACATGATGTTTGGACTGGGCGCTACACGCGGTGCAGGGACCCTCGCAGTGCTGCCGTATGCCACGGCCGAATCGTCCTGTGTTAGAATTGGCAAAGCAGGCTCGTATCCGTTAGGCATAGGCTTGTCGAAATAGTCCTTATAGAAGGAACGCAGGCGATTAGCACGCTCTTCTGCATCCGCAGGTGATGAGAACGAGCGCTGACGCCGTAAAGAATTTTCTGGTTGCGATGTGCTGTCCTGTGGAGGGGCGAGGTCGACTACATGTGCGGCTGTCGTATCAATTAGCTCATCCGTATTTACCCTCGACTGAAGAGTGAATGGCTCAAGTGTTTCCTGGTAGTTTTCCACACTGCTGCTGTCTCCTTCATTATCCGTACCACTTTCAGAGGAAGGCGGATCCTCGTAATAAGAGACTCTATCTTCAGGAGACAACTTGCTCTCTCGGGAAGGGACTGGAGGTGCGGTACTAAGACGTCTTGGATATCGTTGTGAAAGCCGCTTCACAGAATCAGAGCGTGTTGGAAAAGGTGTTGGTGATAAGCTGTGGATAGATTCAGGTGGTGAAAGTGACAATCCTGGCGGAGAAGACGACAGGTCCGAGGCAGAGGGCGCATCTTGTGGGAGCTCTTGAAATCCATCGTAAACAGCTCTAACGATAGGATCCGACGAGGCCGATGCATCAGACGACGGGGTATCGACCAAGACAGACTGTGGCATCGACATCTCCTGCATTTCAAAAGACTCATCAACCACATTCAGTTTTGGTAAGTTTCGAGCCGCATTAACGTCTGGTGTCGAGTAGGTCATGGTGCTCAGTCTGCTGGGCGTTTTGGTGGAAGCATTGTCGCCTTTCAATTGGTTGCGGAAATCGTAAGGCGAGTCCTGCTGGTAGAAACTGGTATTGCGCAGCTTGGCGGACTCAGGAGCACGTGGAAGAGCTGTGTAGCTCCCTTTTCCGTGCATCCTGGCAAGCTCCTGTGGAATAACGTCGTAGGGGCTATTGAGCGAGACACGCGATTGACTGAAGTCGTTGCCTATCGGCAGCAGATAGTCATTGCCATAGATCTTTGTCCGGCCGCTCCTGGGGGCATTACGAGGTGGAGTCATGTCAAAGTCATCGTGGTTGAGGTCGATTTGGGCAGCGACAAGGTCTTCTTTTTTGAGGCGACGGACGTGACGACGATGCAGGATAAGCAAGACGACAATAGCGACGAAGAGCGGAATGCTATGGAGTGTGTTAACACTTTTCATTCCCGGAAATTGCTGACAATAACATACGCGACTCCGAGAGCAATCGGAAGAGTTGGTGAGCCAACTGGCTTTTCGCAGAAACTGGAGTTGCTGCTAGAAGGGCAGCTGCTTTCAGCACTTGAAGCTGATGAAGTGGAAGCTGCAGATGCGGAGAATGTGGTTGTTGCTCTGCGCAGGAGCACATGGCCCTCGGAAGGGCTAGAAGCTAACATGTTGACAAGTCGTTGCACGATCGCGTTCGACAGAAGGGTGGATAGCGGTGAAGGTAGAGGATAACAGAAGAAGCGAGCAGCAGAACTCGTGGAGGAGACTGCTTGGAGATTTCATTAGCAGATGGAGCAAGCACGAAGGTCGTCCGAATTGGACGTGAAGGCCGGGTTCAGAGGGCCCCCGAGCACTAGCCGCGAACTAAACAAATGAACCCTTACCCAGACACTAAAAGAGACGCGTTCCTAACGCGTTTGTCGCTCTGCCCTGTCGAACAATTATATTTCGTGTAGCAAACGCAGTGCTTACTTAGACAGATCCTACGCTATTTGCTCCCAAATGAGTGGTAATAATATAGTCTAATAGCAATCTTGCAATATATTCACAGAGACAGAGGTGAGAGGAGAAAAAAAAAAAGGGGCTTCACCAAGGGAGCACGGATCATGGCAGCAGACATAGAGAAAGTGAACGTAAAAATGTCCGATGTTGCCGCACCAATCTTACTGAAGCCCCGAAGATCGTACTGTTACTGCGCCAATATGTATGCCAGCCACGAGGTAGCATTAAGCAGGTCAAAGCAGTTTTCTGGTGAATTTCGGCGGCTCATTTGTCCTTAATAAAAATACCAGCAAACGGCGGTGGAGATACCCCTGAGCTTGTCCTTGCTTGGCTCGATGCGTCTCTTGTATGATAATAATGTATAGTAATTTGTATCAGCATTGCGAGGCGGCACAGATTTCCGGTCGAAAATTTTGATAATGCAAATGGCGTGCACTCTGGGTTACGTTTTGGGAAAATGTGAAATAACTACTTTTGTTGATCAAAAGTCTTAATACAACATACTTAATACAACAACCAATCAATCAATGTGCGTCTGGTTCGCTGACTAAGAATTACACAATGTTCCACTGGTCCAATTTGTCACATCGGCACTCTAACTTCGTCCACGGCCGCACATGACAAACGGCTGCTGGTGCGGTAGAAATAGCATGTGCCGTAAGTTATCAATAAAATTGTGGCATTTGCGGTGCGGCACCATATCCCTTCCTTACAACTAAAGACAAAAAGGATGAGAAAGGGGTCAAAAAACCAAGAGAAATTTGAGTTTGGGAAGCAAACTTACGTAAAATTCATTCAAGTGCGCGTTCATACGCACTCGTTTTCCATCGCGTTGTCACGTGATCCTCTCATCTCTCTCGGTTCGACTTTGGGTGCCGGGGCATCGGTCCTGTTCCTGGTCTGTCTGTCTTGACAACTCATGGTGGCCGACTCCCCATCTTGACGC